>NC_051162.1:33466206-33519835 GCF_013339745.2 Dermacentor silvarum
ACTCCGAATTCCACCAAGGAGAGTGAGTACGTGTATCTTTGTTAATATTGAACTGAGACCTTTTATATGAACTTTTTAATACCGCGTAAAGACTCATGGCTTTGATGTCATCCGGCACCGTTATCTGGGAGTTGAGGGTCGCTTTTAATACACTCTGAAATTTCTGGTAATTGACAAAAATTCGCGCCGGAGACTCTAAAGAATTTAGAGGGCACACAATATTAAATCTAATGGGTAGGTGGTCCCAGTTTGAAGCAGAGTCGACTGTACACCAAGAAGTGACGGACATCCCCGAACTGGCAAATGTTAGATCAAATGCTGATTTATAACAGCGTTGAATAAACGTAACTGCTTTCGTGTTTAAGCAACAAAAATTTTGATTAATTGCCCAGTGCGATAATCTTTTTCCACTTGAGTCTGTTCTGAAACCCCAAGCCACATTGTGCGAATTGAAGTCTCCCGCTATCACAATTTCAGCGTCGGTCGCTGTCTCGAGCTCTCCGGGCTGCTGGACTTCGTCATCCTCTTTCAATGGTTGCGGACTCTCTTCCCCACTACATTGGCCCCGGCGGCGAAGACGAGCCATCCTGACGACTCAAGGTGATGCAAGCACAAGAGGGTCGTAGTAGGGCTTTAAGCGGCTCACGTGGACTGTTTTACGACCACGGCAGCATCTGTCGGTGGGAGGTGTCGCTGGCTCGACGGCGTAATTCACCGGCGTTGTGCAATTAACGATCCGGTAGGGACCATGTTATTTCGCTGCAAACTTGCGGGCAGGAGCGTAGCCAGAAATTTTTTTCAAGGGGGGGGGGGGCTTCACTGGCTCTACCGGGGGGGGGGGGGGGGGGCGAGCGTCTGCTTTCCTTTACGTGACGTGATCGAGAGTAAATATCGGTAGTTTAAGCAGACTCTATGCATTTATATTGTGACGGAAGCGAGATGGAGGCGAAGGATATATTTACAAAATATATACAGAGGAGGCTAGGGCAAGAGATGTCCGATCCGGCCCAAGATCTAGCGTCTTCCTCGTCGTCTTTGTCGCTCTGCCAAGCATCGCGTTGATACATGTATGGATCGCTCCGTAACATCACTCTCCGGCGGCTGAAACGCTGTCCTGGCGCTTGCTATGTAGGCGAGGAGCTAGAAGAGCAGTATGGCTTCAGCCGGGAAACATGAATAACATCAATTGGCAGCGATGAGGTGGAAGATGCAGGATCAAGGAGTACAATCTCGTAATTTACTTCACCGAGCTGACGAAGAACCTTGTAGGGCCCGGTGTAACGTGATAGGAGCTTCTCTGATAGGCCAATGCGGCGGCATGGCGACCATAGGAGGACCAGAGAGCCAGGCGTAAAGTGCACGCTTCTGTGTCGGCTGTCGTAACGGGACTTCTGGGCTGCTTGCGAAACGGAAAGTCGATCGTGGGCAAGTTGACGAGCTGCAAAGGCTCGAGCTTCGAAGTCACTGGCGTATTCAGTAGGCGAATGAGGAGCTGAAGGAAGGAGAGTCGCGAAGGGCGATGCAGGATATCGGCCAAAGAGCAGATAAAACGGTGAATATCCAGCGGTGTCATTCCGCGAGGAATTGTAAGCAAAGGTAACAAATGGTGACGTGCAGTCCCAGTCATGGTGATCTGGTGAAACATACATGGCCAGCATCTTGGTTAGCGTTCGGTTCAGGTGCTCGGTCAATCCATTCGTCTGCGGATGATAAGCGGTGGCGAGCTTATGTTCAGTGGAGCAGGCACGTAGGATGTGATCTACCACTCTTGATAGGAAGTACCTCCCGCGATCTGTGAGGAGCTGCCGAGGGGCGCCAAGATGTAGAATTACGTCGTGTAGGAGAAAGTCAGCGACGTCTGTAGAACAGCTTGTCGGCAAAGCCCTGGTGATTGCGAAGCGCGTAGCGTAGTCTGTCGCGACCGCAACCCATTTGTTTCCCAAGATGGACGTAGGGAAAGGGCCTAGAAGGTCAAGGCTGACGCGGAAGAATGGCTCTGCAGGGATATCAATAGGTTGTAGCTGGCCTGCAGGCTGCGCTGAAGGGCGCTTGCGGCGTTGGCAGCGTTCACAAGCAGTGACGTAGTGGAGCACAAAACGGTACATGCCAGGCCAGAAAAACCGGCGTCGGATGCGGGCGTAAATACGCGAGACACTTAGGTGACCGGTGGTTGGTACGTCGTGAAGCTGGTGAAGAACACTGGAGCGAAGATGGCGAGGTAGGACAAGTAGAAGCTCTGGGCCATCTGAGCAGAGATTACGACGATACCGAACGTTGTCGTGTAGCTCAAGCAGGCGAACAGAATGGTCTGGTGATGGAGAGGTAAGATGGTCGATGATGAGCCGTAAAGACGCGTCTCGTCGCTGTTCGGTGTGGATATCATGCAAAGCAAGGATGGACAGTACGCAGGCGTCGGAGTCAGGGTCAATGAGGTCGCGAGCATCGACAGCGTGACGGGATAAGCAATCAGCGTCCTGTTGCAATCGTCCAGGCTTGTAGTGCACAGCAAAAGAGTATTCTTGAAGCCGTAATGCCCAGCGGCCGAGACGTCCAGACGGATCCTTCAGCGACGAAAGCCAGCATAGAGCATGATGGTCTATAATTACAGAAAAAGTTCGGCCAAACAAGTAAGGTCTGAATTTGGTGACAGCCCACAGTAAAGCCAGGCAGTCGCCTTCAGTGATGGAAAAGTTTCGTTCGGACGATTTCAAAAGGCGACTGGCGTAGTCGATGACATGTTCCTTGCCTTGCTGTGTTTGGCTAAGGACAGCCCCAATTCCATGACCACTGGCATCAGTACGAAATGGGCCAGTATTGGTGGTGTAGTGATATAGGCGGACGAGGGCAGAAAACGAAGCTGCTTGTTCGGGTCCCCGCACGAAAGGAACGTCCTTCTTCAAGAGTTCCGTAAGAGCGCGGGCGATGTCCGTGAAGTTCCGGACAAAGCGACGAAAGTAGGAACATAATCCTACGAAACTGCGGACGTCTTTGGCTGAGCGCGGCACGGGAAATTGGTGCACTGCTCGCACCTTGCCGGGGTCTGGTTGAACAACGGCAGCACTGACAAGGTGACCGAGCATAGTTATCTCGCGCCGCCCGAAACGGCACTTGGCGGAGTTCAGCTGAAGGGTGGCTCTTCGGAAGACGGCAAGAACAGCCGATAAACTGGTGAGGTGGCTCTCAAATGTAGGCGAGTAGACAATCACATCGTCTAAATAGCATAGACAGATGGACTACTTATATCCCCGCAGCAGAGAGTCCATCATACGTTCGAAAGTTGCTGGGGCATTACACAGTCCGAACGGCATGACCTTGAATTGGTTAGGCCATCGGGCGTAATGAAGGCAGTTTTTTCGTGGTCCATAGGGTTGACTGAAATCTGCCAATAGCCAGACCGAAGGTCGATGGAAGAAAATATTGGGCTCCATGAAGGCCGTCGAGGGCGTCATCGATACGAGGCAAAGGGTAGACGTCTTTATGAGTGACTGTTCAAATTCCGATAATCAACGCAGAAACGCCAGCTGCCGTCCTTCTTTTTCACGAGAACGACAGGGGAGGCCCACGGGCTAGATGAAGGTTCTATGACGTCTTTGGTAATCATTTTGTCGACCTCGTTCTGGATGACTTGACGTTCGTGATGCGATACGCGATATGGCTGTCGGCGTATAGGAGTGGTGTCACCAGTGTTGATTCGATGAGCCACAACAGATGTTTGGCCTAGAGGGCGGCCGTCGAAATCAAAGATGTCACGATAGGACACCAGCACCCGGTAGAGATCTTGGGCTTGCGCCTGGGTCAGATCGGGAGCAATCATCTTGTTAATGTCGTCGAGAGACGAAGGCGCGAAGTTGGCGGAGCAAGAAGGCGACGAAACATCGGCATCCAAAGCGGCAATCTTGATGGGGTGAAGCGAGGAAATGGTGGCCAGTGACATGACTTGCGGGATAACCTGAGTCAACAGGCTGACGTTGAGAAGCGGCACGACCACCCTATTGTCCGCAACGGAAACAATGCTGTGAGTCAGGGCGACATCGCGGGCTAACAGGACATCGTTAATCGGAGACAAGACGTAGTCGTCATCGGGAATGTCGCGTGAAGACGTCAAAGTAACGTATGTAGCAGCTTGAGGCGGCAAAGAAACGTGGTGGCGAGAGCATAAGCGTGGCGTTATGTCGGCTGGACTGTCGGGAGGATGGGGCAGTTCAAGCTGAAGAGCACCGGTTGCACAATCAATGAGGGCAGAATGAGTAGACAAAAAATCTAAACCGAGTATAATGTCAAGGGGGCACTTCTCGATGACCGCAAATTCGACGGAAGTGGAATGACCAGCAATGCAGACACGGGCGGTGCACATCTCAAGAACGGCAGGAGTCCCTCCATCAGCGACGCGGGGAATGCAGGCGGCTGCAGGCGTGAGCACTTTATGAAGGCGTAGACGGAAATCTGCACTCATTACAGAGATGTGCACTCCGGTGTCGATGAGTGCAGAAATAGTTACGCCATCAACATCAACGTCTACCAAGCTTCGTCTTGTCGGCAGCGTCAGAAGAGGATTTGTGGTGGCAGTCGTCATTGCAGCGACACCTCCGGGCGCTGCATTGTTTAATTTTTCTGATAGGCACGAGCAGGGCTGAATGGGGACGACGGGCGGCGAGTCTGTGGTGAGCGAGACGACGGGCGACGACCTGGAGGCGAGCGTGACTGGTGACCACGCGGGGACGGGGAGCGGCTACTTATCCTGGGAGAAACATCGGCGTTGGGGAAATAGGACTGGTTTCAAGGTGGAAAGCGGGTGCTCTCGGGACGGCGGTAAGGGATAGACAGCGTTCGAGGCGCCGAGGACCAGCGGGTGGCGCAGTAACGGGCGACGTGGCCGATACGGTGACAACTAAACGAGCGATGACAACGGTCGATTGTCAGGGGTTCGCCACGCAGCAGGGTCGCGATATCGAGTAGCGAATCGCTGCTCTTGATAGGAAGAGGGCGGACGCCATGAAGTTTGTGTTGGACTGGCAACGGTGCACACAGAGTGAATGCCCATGTTGGCGAGCTCCTGCCGGACAATGGCTTGAACGAATGGAGCCGTAATCGAGCTCGAGTCACCGGCGTGAACTGGAGCAGGGGTCATGGCCTCAAGTTCGCGGCGTACAATACGTGTCAGCTGGTCTGGTGGAACTGACGGTTGTGCAGCCGTGCGGTCTTCGCAAGAGGACGTTGCCGCCGTGTTGGGAAGCCGGGCAAATGAGTGGCCAATGCGCCGGCTTTTAGCCTGCTCAAAGCGCTGGTACTCGTTGATAATAGCGTCGACTGTAGAACAATTTCTACACATTAAAAGGCTGAAGGCGTCGTCGGCGTTCCCTTTCAAGATATGCCCAACCTTGTCGTCCTCGGACATCTCGGCGTCGGCCTTTCGGCATAGCGCTAATACGTCTTCTATGTATGCGACGTAAGATTCAGTAACCGTCTGCGCACGTGACGCGAGCGTCTTTTTCGCGGCGATATTCTGGCCAATGGGCTTCCCAAACAATTCTTGGAGCTTTTTTGCCGGTGTCCGAGCTCCCAATCTCAGCTTCGTGATTATCGAACCATACCTTCGCCTTTCAGGTAGAAGATTATAGTTGCCAACATCATGGTAGGGTCCCATCGGTTGTTCTTACTCACACATTCGTACTCTGCCAGCCAGTCTTCAACGTCCGCGTCACCGGAACCGGAGAACGTGCCAGGATCCCGGGGTTGCACAAGCACGACCGTTGAAGTGGCGGGTGCTGATGTAGACGCTGTGTCTTCCGCCATCGCAGATAGATGTCCGAAGCAACGGCCGCTGCGAAGTTCCGTTGCGAGGCGAGACGTACCCCGCACACCACCAAAGTTTGACGGAAGCGAGATGGAGGCGAAGGATATATTTACAAAATATATACAGAGGAGGCTAGGGCAAGAGATGTCCAATCCGGCCCAAGTGCCAGCGTCTTCATCGTCGTCTTTGTCGCTCTGCAAAGCATTGCGTTGATGTATGTATGGATCGCTCCGTAACAATATCAAAGACATGGGACCCCACTCTCGCGTTTTCTTGTGAAGAAATTAAGTAAAAAGCAAAGTAAGCTCAGTAACATACAGTAAGTACGACAGGTACAGTGGGCGTTTGGAGCAACGGTCTCTCATCGCGCCACTGAATGGACCAGTCTTCGAAAACGCATCATTGAGACGACCCGCCCGATCGGAGAAGACATCATTAATTGTTAATCTCCGTTAAGCGTAGATGGCGTCGTCCTCGTCGGGGCGAAGTGCCTTTTACAAGTCAAGGACGGCCATACATGTGAAAATGCACGTGTCAGCAGGCTATACCTACTTCCATAGCAATAGCTTGTTCGCTGCGTCTTTGCGCTAGAAAAGTTAAATACGCGCAAAAACGCGTAATGCTTTTTTTTTTTTCGAAGCTTTCGTCGCCCTGCTCCCTCATACGAGAGGGTTGCATTTCCTGCGGCAAGTGCATGGGCCGCTGTCTTCCGCTGTGTGCGAGCGTGCAGCCGTCATTTGCCTTTACGTCAACAGATTCAGAATTGTACAGCATATTTCACCGCACAGCATAGGTATGGCATGTGTACGTATTTTAAGTAGTGCGTGCAACTTATTTCTGCGTCACTTACGCCGGTGCAAACAGGAAGCGGCCTTGTACCTCACAGAATCTCGACTGATTTGTGTACTAGTGATGCAGGAATGAACTCCGGTATTGTTCAGCACATAGTGCACATAATCAATTTCTCAGGACGCGTGAACTCCGACGAGAACTGTCAGCGCCTGCAACAAGAGTTTACTTACGCTGTACTGCGCACAACTGTAATCCATGCTTGTCGGCTGTCTTTTTCGTGCATTCTGTTGCGAGTCGGTGGAATTTCACTGCTGGCATCAACGCCTTCGTGTGTACATTGCTGGTTTGGGATTCGACAACTCAACAGCAACTACCACCTTCCGTAATCGCTGGTTTGGGATTCAGCAACACAACAGTAACTACGAGCCTTCCGCAGGGGCGCAATCGCAAACAAGAGACGTTTCTTGCGCAGACTAAGGCTGCGTTCACACTTGGGAAGCGGCAAGCGGGCGGAAAGGCCGAAGCGGCCGGAAAATCTTTTCCGCGCATGTCCAAGTTCACATTTGTTTTGCTACCGCCGCGGCCGCTGCTGCCGCTTTCGTCCATATCCATCTAGTCTGCCTACGTTTGTCGGCGTGGTGGCGCTCATTATCGCATTATTTCGAGCGGTATGTTCATTCATTGACCCACCCGTCATCAAAAGTGATCATTTTGCGCAACTTCGCGTGTCACCTGCGACCTCTGGTAAGTTCCTCGTTGGCGTTCCGTACTTCTCACACGGGCGCGGTAGCGCTGAGTCACAGGTTGGTGCCTAGGCGTGATTATATTTCTTTGATAGCTTTTATTTACAAGTTGTTGTAACATATCATCATTTCGTGTTATTGTCGGCGCCTCCAGGACACCAAAGCGGCAACGGGAACACCAAAGCTAAAACCTGGGCTGGCCCTTGTCTTGGGGCTCGCCGAAACCTGCGCGTCCTACGTGAGACCTACACTCCCAATCTATCGTCGCGACGAGAAAAGCACCCAAGGACTTCTGCAACATATATATATATATATATATATATATATATATATATATACCGTGCACGTGCGAGGAGAACTTTGGAGCGCCAACGAGGAATCTGCCCAACTATTGTCTGCCATGGAAGTGGAAGAAGAAATGGCTTTTATACTTCTACCTACTTGTTTTCTAGAAATTGACAATGAATAAACGGAAGACGCGGGCACCTCGGAAACGGCGGTGGTGGGTTCGCCTGGCTTTGCTAAAGTGTTAGAAGTTGGGTCACGCCAAGGCTTCGTTGCCGCACCTCCGGTCGCGCGACGTTGAATACTATCGCGAGTATTGCTGACAGTACGTTTTAATACCACTCTTGTCGTAGAGGAAGGGGTAGTTCTTGATCGCGTCGATCAGCATTGCAGCCTACACGTTTCGTGCCATGTTCAATTTTACGACCGGATCTTTACATGCTAGTGTTGCTTCCGGTCGAGCAGAACGACTTTAATTCCGCCGCGTTTCCGCTTCGACATGGCGTAAAAATCGGTCCAAGACCGATTTGGCTCGCCGCCTGTTTTTCTGCCTGTTTTGCCGCCTAGGCAGGCTGATTTTTCCAAGATTTTGCCGCTTCCGCCAGCTTCGAGACCAAGTTCCTACGCGAGCACGGCCCAACCGGCACCTGAATTGGGAAGCGGCGGAAATGTATACCGGAAATTTCGACCACCTGGGGTCTTTAACGTGCACCTAAATCTAAGTAAATGGGCCTCGAGCATTTTCGCCTTCATCTAAAATACGGCTGCCGCATTTGTTGCTTCATTTGTTGCGCATTTGTTGCTTCAGTATGTGGCTTCCACATTCTCGCGCAAAACCTCATAGCGTGTCAAAGCCTTGACAAACACCGTGACAGTTTTTTGCATATGCAGACATGATTCGCTGTAAATAACCAACCCAAACGAAAGCGCCTTGGAGCGAAATTGTGATAGTAGCACCGATTTATTGAATTATGTCAGCGCGAAGCGACGAGAACAAAGGGTGTGTAAGGGCGGGGGGGGGGGGTGCGCAAAAAATTACGGAGGGGGGGGGGGGGTTGAACCATCCTGGCTACGCCACTGCTTGCGGGAGAGACCAGTGGTGGGGCGTGGAATTGAAAGCCACACGAACGAGCCAACAGGGAAGGTAGGGGTAGGTTCAGCCGGGTCAAGGCGCTTTTTTTTTGAGGACCTATTGTGTCACGGATGTAAATGAGCGTGTGAGTTGGCGGCACTCTACGGCACATCGAGCAAGTTCTGAGGCTTGGTGGTATTTGGAAGCATCCGGGCGGTATGGAACTATAGTATCCAGTGTGGGAGATGGCTCACGTCCGTATAGTAAAAAGAAAGGGGAAACTCCAGTGGTGGCTTGCGTAGCTGTGCTTGTAGGCATATGTCACGAAAGGAAGCACGAAGTCCCACTTAGAATGGTTGTAGGCTATACATGGAGAGCATATCACCGTGTGTTCGGTTAAAGCGCTCCGTCAAGCCATTAGTCTGGGGATGATAACTTGTAGTGGTGCGATGAATAGTATTTCAGTCACTGAGAAGCTCTTCGACGACTTGAGAAAGAAACACACGCCCTCGGTCACTAAGCAGCTCGCGTGGCGCGCCATGGCGAAGAACAAAGCTGCGCAAGATGAGCAAGGCAACATCACGAGATGAAGCTGTTGGAAGAGCGGCTGTTTGGGCATATCGAGTGAGATGGTCGACGGCCACAATAATCCACCGATTGCCCGCAGGGGTGGAAGGAAGGGGCCCGTACAGGTCTATGCCGATTCTATCAAACGGGCGAGCGGCACACGGTACAGGTTGTAATGGCCCAGGCGTGTGACGAGTTATTTTCCAGCGTTGAAACTCAAGGCAGGAACGAATGCACTTGCGGACGTATGTGTACATTCCACGTTAGTAGAATCGCTGGCGAAGTCTATCATACGTTTTTAAAATGGCAGCATGCGCGTTTTGTGGGTCGGAGTGAAAGTGCGTGCACAGATCGGAGCGCAAATGGCGAGGTATAACAAGAAGCCACTTTCAACCATCGGGCTGGTAGTCGCCGCGGTACAACATGGCATCCGGAGCGCATAATGGAGTACTTGGCGACGAAGGGCATGAGAGCGCTGTGGGGCTTGTGTCGTCGAAGGCATAGAGAGAACGTCCATCAGCGAGGTGATCCAGGGATCCTTACGCTGTTCTGATGGCTTGTCAGTGATAGTGATGTTAGCGCAGGAAGTTGCAGGAAAGGGAAACAGGCGCGACGTCAAAAGGCAGAGGCTCGCGAGAAAGTGCATCGGCGTGCTTGCGTCTTGAGCGGTAAATGACGCAAATATCAAATTCTTGTAAACGAAGCGCCCAGCGTCCAAGTCGACCCGACGGATCCTTCAGTGAAGCCAGCCAACAGAGCGAATGATGATCAGTGACGACATAAAACCAATGGCCATACAAGTAAGGAAAAATTTTTGCAACGCCCAAACTATTGCCAAACATTACCTTCTCGGTAACCGAGTACTTGCACTCTACCTTGGTAAGGGCACTACTCGCATAGGCAACTACGTACTCAGCGACGCCTGGCTTACGGTGGGCAAGGACAGCGCCCAGGCCGATCCCACTAGCATCCGTGTGTACCTCGGTCGGAGCGGTAGGGTCGAAGTGACGTAGAATGGGCGGGGAAGTCAAGAGACGACGTGATGTTGCGAAAGCCTCATCACACGCCGGCGACCAACCAGACAGATGCTATCGCCGGTGAGCAGCTTCGTCAGTCGTGCTATTATAGAAGCGAAGTTCTGCACAAAGCGGCGAAAGTATGAGCATAGACCAAGGAAGCTGGAGGATACGTCGATACGTGGAGGAAGGCAGAAGATGGAGGATACGTCGAATGCCTGAATTGTGCCGATACACTCTCCACGTAGTAAGGTTGAGGGAACCGGTAACCGATTCGTAACAAATGAGGATGTGGCGCCGTTGGTCATGTCGAGAACGGCAAAAGGCAACTTGAGATTCCTGCGGTGTTGAACGGTGTCGGAGGGTGTAAAGAGAACTGTAGACTCACGAACAGCTGCACAGAACATGGGGAGAAGGACTGTACTACTGCGTGGTATGTTCGTATCATCGGCGACAAACAACTTCTCCATTGTATAGGTGCAGACGACGCGGAACACACCGCAGAGAACGTCACGAGCACAGACAACAACAGCATGATGGCGAGAAAGAAAATCCCAACCGAGGATGACATCATGCGAACAGGCTGGTAGCACAAGAAACTCAATGGGATAAACAGAATCTTCAATTATGACGCGGGATGTGCAGGCAGCTAGCGGCTGAATATGGTGTGGGCTGGCGGTACGAACGGATAATCCCGTTGACGTCGTCGGAAGCTTCCGAAGCAAGCGGCAAAGTTTTATATCAACCACTGAAACGGCAGCCGCAGTGACCACAAGCGCAAGGGTACGAAAGCCATCCGCTAAAACGTCGATGAGGTTTGCTGGAGAAATTCGAGGGCTTGATTGTTTCGACGACGACGCAGTTCATGTCTCGGGAACTGCGACGTTTAGTTTTCCGCGTCAGAAGTGCAGGGTCGACGGCACATAGGTAACAGAGAGCGACGTCGGGGGGATGGAGATCGGCGGGTCGCTGAGGGCATGCGCTCGGGCGAAGAGGATTGTTGTAACCGCGCTTTGCCGTCAAAGCACACAGGATCGTAAGCAGATGGTCGCATGACATCTATTGGAATAGGAGGGTGACGGTGACAGAAGCATGCCACATGTCTTGCATAGCCGCAAGAATAACATATAGGGCGATTGTCCGCAGTGCGCCATGCATTTGTGGGGACTGGTCGGCTGAACGGAACAGGTGGGGGTCGAACGGGTGCCGACGCGGAAGAATAGGTCGGTTGACATGGCAGCCCGGCAGCGACGACTTGTGCATACGACAAGGGCGCAGGCTCCAGAGGTGGCGGACGAGCGAAAGGCAAAGCGTCAGTGACCTCTCCCTGTATAACTTGGAGCATGACTGGGCCCGATGTTGTGCCTGGGCTGGCTCGGGCATGCTCGATAAAATGGAGAACTGTCGGGCGACCTCCTCACGTACGAACTGCTTGATCTGAATCAACAGTGCATTCTGGTCGGCCAAAGTGAACGCCGTGATCGAGTCGTTCTGTTCCAGAGGGTGGCGAGTTTGGGCGCGTTGCTTGCGCAATTCGTCGAAACTGGCACAAGCTGACAACATCGGCGACGGTTTGTGGGTCTTTTACCAATAGCATTTGAAATGCGCCATCAGCTATTCATTTGAGAATTTGCTTGATCTTGTCCGACTCGTGCATCGACAGGTTTATACGCTTACACAAGTTGACGACGTCTTAAATGAAACTGGTGAAGTTCTCACCGGGCTGCCGAGCGCGTTCACGAAGTCGCGGTTCTGCGCGAAGTTTGCGTACCGCGGGGCGGGCGAAGGTTTCCAAAAACGTTGTCTACAATGACGCCCACGCATTATTCTCCGCTTCGCGATTCCGGAACCAGAGACTGGGCCCGCCGGTCAAGTGAAAGATTACATTGGTCAGCCTGGTCGCATCGTCCCATTTGTTGACTACGCTCACCCTCTGATAATTGTCAACCAGTCGTCGACGTCTTGATCGTCACTCCCGCTGAATATCGGTGGGTGATGCTGAGCAGCACGACGGGACAGAGGGTGGCTTGAGTCTGGGAGGAGCCTTGCGTGGTGGTTTCTTCCGGCATCGCTGACGCTGGAGGTAAGGTACGGCTTCATAGTTCCAGGTTGGGAGACTGGGAGAATATCCAGCACCTTCAACCAAACTGTGAGGGGCTTTATTTACAAAACAGTTAGGGGCTACGCATCAGCCGTGGCTCCAGAGCGTCGGTGGCTGTCTCGAGCTCTATGGGCTGCTGGACTTCGTCATCCTGTCTCAATTGTTGCAGAGTCTCTTCCCCACTACAGAACAAAAAGTAAAACAGAGGCAAGAAACAAAATGCGTTGTAACGGTCACTTTTTGCAGGCACAGCCCGCAATGCTGTCAATAACAGTGGCGCACCGCATCGTGTAACCACAAATCCCCCATGCGTCTCTTTGTGTCCTCAGCAATCTCAACAAGTCCCGACTTGACTGTATCCTAGAGCGGCAGCCATACACAACGTGCGTGCCAAAAGACAGATGTTGGGGCAATCGAGGATTAAATGTTCTCTGCTCTCTTATGCCGGCCAGCAGCATGTCGTCTGCTGGCCGTTTGTGAATAGTGGTCTCCGCTTTCGTGTCCGTACTACTGCCGCACGGAGATTCAATGTCTATGGCAATATCGCTGGTCGTATTCGCGGTTTGTTGCGTCGATAGCAGTATCGGTATGTCTTGAAGTAATTGGCGACGTTTGCGGTCAGCACGGCCAGTAATACTCTTTTATACCCCTGCTAAGGCAAGGGGAAAACTTAGGTGTCCAGGGGTGTGGTCGTCATTGGAATGTCCAGAGT
The DNA here is from genome assembly GCF_013339745.2 of Dermacentor silvarum. Lineage (NCBI taxonomy): Eukaryota > Metazoa > Arthropoda > Arachnida > Ixodida > Ixodidae > Dermacentor > Dermacentor silvarum. The sequence goes on from NC_051162.1 coordinate 33,479,289, forward strand.
AGAGCACTGCACGGGCCGATTTTTTCAGCCCGGGCCTGTTTTTACGTTTGGCTTCCCGCGCGAGCCTGACCTAAAGTTTTATGGTGAGACCCGGGCCCGGCCCGGGCCCGGAAATAATCTACATTAACCGCTTGGCCCGGCCCGCCACTCCTTTACCTTAGGCCCGAGCCCGGCCCGAGACCGAAAAAGACCACCGAGCGGCATTTAAAAAATGAAATGAAGATAATGAAAGGAATTTATTCTTAAGTCATAAATACATGTCATATGCAATTATGGACATCATTTGAGCGGTCTGAATGCAAATACCAGCGCACAAAGTAGTACGAATGACCCTGCCGACCAGCATCGCCAGCGCAACCGGTATCCAACGGCGCGACCGCGATGCGGCCCAATCCACTTCTATCGCAGCGCCGCCACAGTATTTTTCCACGTCGGGCGCCTCATTGCAAACCATGTGCCGCCCCAGCCGCTCGTCCCACTGAACCGTATACACTCAAGCCGATGTACAGTAGCCGAAGCGCAGCCACGACCGGTCGTGAGCGCAGCGCACGGATGGAGTAAATGGAGAAAGAAAGCTTCTCGTTCTTCCATGGTGCAGCGGAATGCGCTAGACTGCTAGGCCTGCTAGGCGACCGGTTGAGAACATGCGTGCAATCATGGATGGACGCAGTGCCATATTTCAGCCGCGTGACGAATTATCTTACCAGTAATCGTTTTACCAATTCGCCTTTGAAGAATCAGCAAGTGGCGAACGCGCTTACTGAAAGCATTAATTACATTGGTTTAGGTAAGGTATACAATGACAACTTGGGTTGAGGCGACTTCGGTCTTTCTGGACTTTTGCATTCTTTTCAAACAGCGCAAAACACGATGGAAAAAGAAAAGGGAAGTACACAGGAGTAGCACTGCTAGCTTCCAGCTGCTCCAGGGCAACAGGTTTTTCAGAGTCGAGACGCGCGAGGATAACTCGCTGCACGTTGCATGCACACCACCATAAAGTCCGAGCCCAGCCCGCGCACGTGTCAAAATACCCGTGCCAGGCCGGGGCCCGGGTCAAAAAGCCCATGCCGTTCCCGAGCCCGGCCCGAGCCGGGCCCGGGTTTTCGGGTAAGCCTGAGCCCGTGCATTGCTCTAGCTCCAGAGCCTGTCGGCGCAGTGCTGAGGGCAGAAAAAGGAGAAAGCTCATGTGTGCTTGAGAAAAATTCTTCTTTACGAGGAGGTCGTTCTGGAAAAGCAAGAGAAGACACTCCATGTTTATATACCTTAGGACCACGTCAGTCTTGTCCTCTAGATACTAAACAAGGCTTCTACTCAGGTCTGCTAGTTGCGGTTCGTCGAAGTCGTCTGAGGTAATTGTTCTACGGAATACGTAGTCGTACTGTTTACCTTGCCGCGGTGGGTCAATAAGGGCGAAGGACTTGCAGGTGGTATCAGAGGACTGCTGCGTTGCCTATAGTATATCATGGTGTTGTAAAATTCCTCTAGTCTGGGACTGCACCGGGCCAGATTGCCTGAAGGAGTGAGGGTAGCCATATGGGCTTATCGGCATGGTATCTTCTGCATTGTTGTTCCGCAGGCAGGACCTCTGGATTACAGAAAGTCAGATGAGACAACACATCGCGCTGAGTGTTGATGTTGTGCGTTATCTAATGTGCCTATGTGTGCCCCTGTCGTTGGGCTACAACAAAATAGAAGAGGCCTGAAGGGTCCATTAAGTTTGCCAGTCAACACAAGGTGTGTTAGTTTCTTAAGAGTTTGAAGGGTCTGCCCTATGACTAAGGCTGAAATTTCGCCATTGCCCAAGTGATGGCTAAGCACGCTTTTTTCATCGAAGAATTGGCTTTCGCTTTCGACAGCGACCGGTAAGCGTACGTAATGACAATTTCTAGTTTGTCTTTTCTTTGTACAAGCACGGTACCGAGCCTATGCTTTGCGTCGCTGTAGATTTTGGCATTGGCATCATCGTTAATGTGTGATGGTATTGATAGCGACTGCTACGCGTTATTTCACCTCATGAAATGTTTTGACTTGCGGTGTTTCCCGCTTGATATTGACGAAAAAGTGTCTGTTATAGGCACTCAGGCCAAGGAAACTGCGCGCTGCCTTCTTGTCGGTAGTCTGCGGTACTTTTGCGGTTTCAGGGTGAGTTCGGATGTCTTGATTACCTCCAGTACGGTGCTCAGCCGCCTCATGTGATTGTCGAATATCAGGCAAAAGATAACCACGTCTTCCAACTAGACATGTCAGTTTTGCCACTTCAGGCTCGTGAGCACTTTGTCTATCAAGCGCTGGAATGGTGCAGGCGGCGAGCAAAGACCAAATGACATGATCTTCAATTTTAAGAGGCCACCCGGCGTAATATAGGCCGTCTTTTTTCGATGCCTCTTGTTGACATATATTCGCCAGCAACCAGTCTTGAAATCAGTGCAGTTCGCATTGTAGGGCTGATCCAGTGCGTCCTTTATCCGTGAGATGGGCTAAAGATTATAGCTTTGTTTAGCCCGCCACAATCGACACAAAAACCCGTTTCCAACCGTTTGCTTCATGAATAGTAGAGGAGAAGCCCTCAAAGACTTGGCTTGACGATTTTGTATAGCACCATTTCATCAACTTGTTTTATGACCTCACGGTCTCGTGATTAAACGCGGTACTAGCTTTGACGGAATGGTTGAGTGCATTCTGCAGATATAATGTGGTGTTTGGTAACCGGTGCTATTTCGAATTTTTGATGAAGACGAAGCACAGTTCTTATATTGCTGAAAAAGTTCGAGTGCTCTTGTTACGTTAGGTACGTCACGGAGTATTATCAAAAGCTTGTCCTTTATACTGCACCATCGAGATAGGTAGGGTGGAATCCGAGAGGAAAAATTGATTGCTGACCTTCTCACCTTCATCGTTTTTTGCAACCTTCTTCCCCCTTCCTCAATGTTCCTCAAAGAAATATTCTTCAAGGAAGTTTGTTACCACTACTTTCTCCTTCGCTCCTTTCAACCGAGCGATTCTATTTGAGGCGGAAATTTCACGGTAGAGCAGTGGATGGATGTTGACCACCCTGGATGACACCTTCTACGACTGCGGGTGTTTCGGGGGTGAGGGCAATGATGATGCTGAAGTAAAGTGGGATGCTGACTTTATACAACAGCGAAAGCTGTACACGGCAAGGCGAAACGAAGAACCGTTCGTCACATGTTTCGATAAATGTCTCCATTGCCTGCGCCGTCAGTTACGTCGTTCCCCACGTCGCACCCAAGCACACGCGCCATTGGCAGCGCCGTTAGTGACGTCGATAGCGAACGCGTTCCCGCCATTTTCACGTTGGCGCTGCTCTGCCCGCAACGCCGCCTCCTCAGCTCCCCATTGTCGCATGCGTTCGATATGTCGAGTTAGCTCGGCGTCATGGCTAGCTGCATCCGCCCGCCATTGGCGCTTGCGTTCCACTAGAAACACAAACATGCAGCCAATAATTGAGAAACGCTTCACTATAGCATCGGGATTAACCCACTGCTAAACACCGGGGCCGCACCTTTCAGCTTCGCTGGTTAAACATCTGTGCGGAGTGCTTGGACGGTGATTTTTTATTATATTCGAGTTGATACAAGACACGGTAAGTGAGAGTATAATCCGACTAAGTCGCGTCGTCCTTGGACAGGGTTATCACACTGGATCTCAAGTCGATGACAGTGCTGTGCTGGCCAAGGATTTCCATGGCGAGAATTACGTCTCATTAGTAATGCTGCAGGAATACAAAGCTGGAAGGTTTTTCTGGGTTTATAAACCGTGACTCTTGCTCTGCAGATTCCAGTTGGTGTTATAGGCGACCTCCAGCTGCCAGCATTTCAGGACCGTCCCCTGTAGTCGTAACTGTTTTCAACTTGGCGGCGAAGGGTCCACTGATGATGTGGTCGGCTCCTGTGTACACTAGAGTAGTACATTGTCCGGTACACTGTGTGGTATACAAGAGTTCACGGTGTGGCTGTCGAGAGGCACTTCGACGTCATTGTTTCTTGATCTTCCATTGTAGTTACGTCGCAGCGTGGGATCACGACTGCGTTGCATTGTCCCACTGTAGTTACGTAACGGCGTGAGGACTTGTTGGGGCAGGTTGTTCTTTCATTCCAAGGTGTGTATGAATGGCGGCGTGCCGTTTCTACGCCGACAAAACAGGTGTTAAAGCGTCGTCGTCAACGGCGGAGGGTGTTCGACTATTGAACGAACGGCAACTGCACTTCCCTAGGCTGTTTTCAGTTTTCCAGATAGGCTAACTGACCGGCCATGCATTGTACTAGTGTACGGCCGGTGCTGCGGCAACAAGTAGCGGCCTGGTGACGACGAATGGGAAAGCCATCGAGGTTTCCGCTGAGTTAACTGCGGCGCAGTGGGCGATTTCACGTCATCGTTCGTCTTGATGCGGATTTAAATGCTCGGGCCATGTACATCCTTAAGAAATGGTGAACTGCGGTCTGGAAGAAGCGAATCTCGAAGGTCGATGAATTAACGCAATATTTTATCTCAAAGTACTGTTGGCATTTTTTCACGTGTGCGGAGGCCTAGACTTTTATTTCACACGATTTCTTCTCGTAAAGCCTGGAAAGCAGGAGTATGTGACCTGTTACACACAAACATAAGTGGGTGGGGGGGGGGGGGACGTGTAGCTACACGTGCCTAAAGTGACTCCACCATGCACTCGTACTGTTTCTTCTGCCGACTAATGCTTTATATGACAGAAAATTTGCAACGTTTCAAAGCGTGGACATTTGTTTCCTTTAATTTCTTATTTCATCTAATTCCAGCAACAAAACTTATAGCGCTCGTATCATGGAGCAAATAAATTTTCAAACTAAATCAGCATTCCTGGTTGTTAGTAGGAGACATGATTTACGACTGCGACACCTTCACTGGCAGGAACGAAAAACGAGCCCAAGGCCTTGAGGCCTGACAATGTGAAGAATGCGCAACCTGCTTACGCAAGTTTGATAGGAAACAGACGAGGAAATTTGATTAGTCCAGCTACAACATTGTCTGTAGTATCCCCCTTTCATAAGTTCATTGCTACGTCAGCGAAAATGGCTGATGGATCAACTACTGCATCATAGAGCATGTGATTTCAATAAGTGTAGTGTAGACAGTAGTAGGACCGCTGATTTCTCTCTATGCGGTTGCGAGCATTCGCTTCATCAATAAAAACACGAAATAATTATTTACCCAATGTGAGCGAAAGAAGTGTGAAGTCCTTTGCATTTGCAGGAACGAAAACTCGTGTGAATGCGCCATCGGTGTCGCTGCACTCCGATGAAATAGCGTTTCTTTCGCCCCTTTAATCAGGTGCCAAATTTTTGTATCCTAATTTGGATTATCCTCTCCTTTCCACGTCCTCTCTCTTTGGACGTATTTACTATGGCTGGTGGAAGAAAGGTTGGCTAATAATTAGCCCTTCGCTCAAGCCTTTCGTTTGTCCTGTCGTGTATGGTTATAATAAAAGAGAAAAGTTGTCCTCCGCCCGACTGTAGCACGAACTTACAAAGGAAATCCATACGGATTTCTTAGCAGGAAGTTGTTATCAGGTAGCCAATTATTCTAGAGCTTGAGGCTTGGAACATTGACGATAATGCAATTGAGCCATAAAGGACATACGTGTGGTTTCGAATACCTATTCTCTGGATTTGCGCCAAACTTTGCCTTGTGCTCGAGCGATCTCTTCAATATTTTAAATGCGAACACGGGCACCTCTGTCACAGTTGCAGCGTTTTTAGACTTTACACCATTGATATCACCTAACATATTCGTTTTATTACAAACTTTATTATCGGTATTAACAGAAATGTACCACTTCGCCAGAAAATTACTAAGGAAATCAGTGTTGCAACACAATCTTTATTTAAATGATAACTCTAGTTTCTTGCAGCGAAGTCATCGTACTGGGTACACAAGACAACGTACCAGCCCACAAACTATACAAAATGCTTCCATTACGGACTTCTAGAGGCTAATGAACCAGTCAAATTCTTGGTTGGCCAAAAATATGAAGCATACATTGACACGTGAGTAGTTTGTGAAAGCTTGCGTAATGCCGTAGAAAACATGTGTAACAAATTTCATGAAACGTGATTCAGTGATTTTTTCATCTGATGGTCTACGCGAGATATACATCGCCGAAACACCAACCTCAAACAGAACATTACTATGCAGCAATGTTCATGAGTCATGACTTGCATAAAAAGCAGTCGCTGCACCTGGAACACAGGAAAATATTATTGCGCCTAAACGTCGCCAAATAGGAAATGGCGCGCAGTGGTAACTATTTTCTGTGTTCCATTCGTAGTGATTACCATTGTTGCAACAGTAATTAAAAGCTCGAAAGTAGGTTCGCTTTGGCATCTGGCCATTCCTGTGAAGAGTTGTCTTTATATGGAATCCAGTTACTGGTGTTTTAAATTGAAAGTTTTTTTTGTGAGCTTTCCCAGACTTTCCTGAATAATGTTGTGTACTGCAATCTGGCCGAAGAGCTAGCACGCAGGACAACAATACCACCTCTACTACCCTTGCGGTGGTCCCTGCGGCTGGCCTCCTTCTTTTTCTACGTAATTATGCAGCGATAAAGCATATGATACCAAGATATCCTCATTGCAAGAAATATACTTCGTCAAGAGCATATTTAATTTATAAAGCAAACCTTTATATGCCTAGTTTCTTATGCTTTGATGTTTAGGGTATCTGCTTGGTCGGTCATTCGTCACGTAACATATAGTTTACTATTGCGCGATCTCAAGGATCAAACTGCTCTAGCTGGCGCGCCAACCCTCGATGTATACCGTCACCTAACAAAGGGGGACAGTATAATGCGAGGTCATGTGGTGGGTGTCTCCGCGTCTTCCCGCCTTCACTAGCAGACAGTAAATCAGATGGCGCAAAACGCTATGCAGAATATAGTGATTGCATGTAGAGCACTGCACGGGTCGATTTTTGCAGCCCGGGCCCGGCCAGGGCCCGTTTTTACATTGGGCGGCCCGCCCGAGCCCGATCAAAACTTTTATGGCGAGACCCGTCTACGTTACCAGCCCGTTACCTAATATCTACGTTACCCGCCCGTTACCTAATAATCTACGTTACCCGCCCGGCCCGGCCCGCCACCCCTTTACCTTAGGCCCGAGCCCGGCCCGAGCCCTGCTCGAATCCGACCCGAACCCGGCCCGAGACCGAAAAATACATGTTTTTCAGAGTTCGGATGCCCCAGAATAAGTCGCTGCACGTTACATGCGCACCACCAGAACGCCCGAGCGCGGCCCGGGCCCGCGTAAGAAAACCCGAGCCCGGCCCGGGCCTGGGTCAAAAAGCACACGCCATGCCCGAGCCCGGCCCGAGCCCGTGAAAAAACTGCTCTACGCGGCCCGGCCCGGCCTGGCCAACGGGCCGGGCCGGGTTGGGTTTGCATATTTGCATATTTGGGTGGGTTGGGTTTGCATATTTTTTGTATTTAGTGTCCCCGAATATGGAGTCGCTGTTACTGTATCGACAATTCAATGGTAATTTCTTTCCCTTTTGTATTTGCCTTATTTCTCTCGTTTGCTACAATATGGGCCCTGCGTGGCCGAGAACTGACGCGTTGGTGGATTGACGCGCAGCAGTATACATACTAAGTCCGCAGGTTTATTGCAACAAACTTTATTTACGCAAATTCCCCCTTGAAATAAAACGACTCAAAATGACTTTTCTGCGGTGCATTGAAACATGCTATTGAACAATTCAGTCCCCCTCAATTTTCTCAACGTCAACAGGTCATGAAAAAGATAAATGACAGCGCTTCTAGAGCTCATCCCCTTTAGTTATCTAGTTAAGGTCATGCCGTCGGATTTGGAATTCCAGAAAGCACATTGGTTTGCCAGGTGTCATCATCTCACCCCGGCAGTGAGCTTTTACTCTGCTTTAGGCAAACTCCACGCAGAATAATGGGGCAAAGATGTGCAGCATCCACCCTTTCCTTTCTCACTCTGCATTTCACCTGTAAAAGCACTCCGCGAGGAGGCCTTTTTTTTCTGGAATGCTGGGAAGGTATTGGGTTTCTATGAACAAAAACAATAATTAATGTTGGACATAAAAAGACGTTGAAAACAGTTACGCTCTGCGATAAAATGCTGGTTCAGTAGCTCACCGAGTTCATAAGTACAAAAGCAAGGGCAAAAAAAAAAAAGAGAAACATGAAATGATTCTGGCGAACGTACCATGGTAGCAAGTTGATTTGATAGGCATGGAAAAAACATGCGTCCCTGCGCTGTCGAGTATGAAATACCAGAAAATAATGTGTGCTTTTCAACTTAATAATGTGCTCTGATCGTAGAACCAGTAAAAATATAGTCGCATTTTCTCTCGAAAGGCCAAGCATCGATTGCGATAGCAAATTAGTAGACTACTACTTCACCTGCGATCACCTGCGGACTTAGTATGCATACGAAGTAAGGGCAGTAGTTTTATTGGCCGTATAAACTTGGAACTATTCGCTTACTAACCAATATAACAAGCATGGTGTAAGCGCGCACGAGCAAACATGAACAAACCACACTCGATGACCGCGGACACTCGATGTCAAAACGCTGGTGTCAGGAAGCGCGGCAGCAGCAGCGAGCGAAGTGACCTTCGTGCTCTCTACCGCTACTAGGCAAACTGAACGACGAGAGCACCTCGCGCTTGCAAAGGTATGAGCCGCCTGCAGATCGCTTTCGAAATAAAGTTCGCGCGATCGCGCGCGATCGCGCGCGGGCCCCCTCCTGCCTCCCGCTCTGCCTGGCCGCTTCCCCCCTCCACGCGCGAGATTGAGGCGCAATGGTCGGTTCCCCATGCGCGTGGTCTTGAAATACGCAGTTGCTGTCGGAGAACAACGCCGTACCCCCCGCCCCCCCTCCCTCCCTCTGTCCCTTCCCCCCATGGCCTTTCGCGCAAAGGAAGACGGTGCGTTTCCTTTGAGCTTCCCTCTCTTGCGGGCCCCAGATTGAGCCGAGATCGTCGGTTCCCCTCGCACGCTTTTACTTGAACACACAGCATACCGCGCGCGGCGGCGGTGTTGTCCCCTTATACTTTGTAGGGAGCATCACGGCGACGACGACGGCGACCGCAGAAATGCGCTTGGAGTGTCCATATAATTGCTGTCGCAATAAAGAGCAAATCATATCTGCCCGCTTAGGAGATCAGACTGAGTTTGCAGAATTGACAAAGCTGATAAACAAGAAAAAGAGGATATTCGAAGTTATAACAACAGATAGAGTGAGGCAGCTGCAAATAATGGGTGAGTATGAAATCAACGAGAAGGAAACTTGGCATATAAAACAGCAAAATGTATGCACTGAAAGTTAAGCGTGACAGTACCATCCACAATTTCATGATGTAGTAAGGCCGCAGAGGACTTGTACATTTACAATGAATTTACTGTACCCTGAGCAGCCACACAACCCTGACCTAAAATAATGATGAAATAGCTCCACTTGTAACTAGCCATGATGTCGGAAGAGCTTTTCAAAACACGTCCAGGGGAAATGTAACAGGCGAAAATAAAGCAACTGCCAATTTATTCAAAGAGGAAAGGAATATTATACTATAAAACCTTGCGGCTCTTTGTACGCTATACTTAAAAATTTTAAGTGTAGCCGACACTTGGGAAATGCCAAATATATACTAATCGATAAGGAGGGCACTTCAAGAATAAAATAAATATAGGCTCATTCGCTTGCTGTCTATATAGTACCAATATTCACAAAAGTAAACTGCAATATAATCAGGGCTACGCTTGATTTCAATCAACCCAGAGAACAGGTTGTTATCAGGAAGGGGTCACATTCATGTCATCAAACAGATAATTTAGAAATATTCAGAATACAACCAACCTTTCTGTACGGCACTCATCAATTACCAAAAATGCATTTCATTGAGTAGAGACACGAGCAGTCATAGAGACACTGTGTAGTCAAGGCGTAACCGCAAGCATGTGCAAATCTCTTAGCAAATATTTGTAAAGATTCCTCAGCGTCCATTATTCTCCTCAACAGAAGTGGAAAAAACCTGAAGGACGCTTAAGCTTCGCCTTTAAGAGTGCAATGCGAGAGCATTCAAATATCCCTGGCTGCTTCTCACGCTTCCCGGCAATTCCAGCTTATGTAACCGTAATGTTTACCGGGAAACGCTGGCTGCGAACGCTATGCACGAAGGCAAGCTTTCTGGTAGAAACACGGCCTCGTGCGTGAGCCGATACCAGATGTAGTGTGCAGCCGCGCCAGAAAGAATTACATCATTTTCAAGTTTCACCCTTTTAATATTTAAACCTGAGAAGATTGAACATAAAAGGCATGCGCTGTCGTTGTTTTGATGACTCACATTTGTTTGTGGGCTTTCATTCTAAACATTCCGAGGAATAACTTTGTCAAGAATGTGAGAAAGTTATGAGCAACTTTAGTGCAAGAATAGTGTGGCAATACAACCCACAAATACGCCATGTCATATAGCGAGGCGTGGCATATACATACATATAGCGAAATTTTCACTCACGGGCATTTTCGCTGTCGGTGTCCGCCGGTGCCGACGTGGACACCGCCATCGGATTTTGTGCGACAGGGGGCCCTTAACGCTGTCGCGTTAAAATAGGCATCAAGAAAGGGGTCTAGCAAGGAGTCACAATCTCTCCAATGGCAGAAGTAGTAGTTGCTTACTTAGTAGAAGTATTCAAAGTATTAGATTAGGAAGGTTTATAGGAGAGAAGATCAGGGTCGAATAATATGTCAGAAACATGCTGTTCCCAAATTATATACCCAGTCCTGTTCAGCAGCGATGTAGGGGACTTGGAATAAATGACGGGGGACCTTAGCTGACCAAGTGTAAGATGAGGGTTGAAAATTATTATGAAGAAGACGGAGGTAACGCTAGCAGTCCTGCAAGAGAACGAAAATTGTTGTTTGGCATTCAGCCTCTAGAATGACTGCTGGCAATACGTTTATCTAGGCGAATTACTGACGGGGCACAGCAATTACTGACAGGAGAATAAAATTGTGCTGGAGCGAACACGGCAGGCATTATCAAACCACGACCGGCTACTAACCCATATCGTTGAAAACGAGTGTACAGTCATTGCATTCTACTGTTACTAACCTATGAGAAACTTGGAGGGCAAGCAAAAGAAAGCTTGAGTTAAGCACCGCGAAGCGGGTGATGGAACAAAAAATTTTACGCGTAACGTTAAGAGAGATGAGGAGGACAGCGCTGTGAATTAGAAAGCAAGCAGGGGTAGTAGATTTGCTGGTTGACCGTAAGTGGAAAAAAAAGTCGCAGCTTCGGTATAATCGAAGTTTTCGTTGTGATAGCAAATTATTACATACCTATACGAAGTAGGGATAGTAGTCAATAGCCGTATAAATTCGCAAACACTCGCTTACTAACGTAATTACCAAGCATTGTGGCACTCGAGGAGCACAAGTAAACATAAACATCGCACTTGATGACCACGGATACTCGCTGTCAGAACACTGGAGTGAGGAAGCGCGGCAGCAGCAGCGGGCGAATTGACGTTCGTGCTGCCTCTCGCTTCAACGGGAACTAAGCGGTGAGAACACAGCGCCCACGAAACAATCAGCCCTCGGCGCACTTAGACTCTGTGCTTATCGCAGATCAAGATAGGACCCGCGTACGCGCGCGAAAGCCACTAGGTAGTGCATCGCCAAGTGGCTTTCTGCTTTTCGTTCAGTTTTTATTGCGATAGCAATTATATGGACACGTCAACCGGATTTCTGCCGTCGGCGTCGCCGTCGTCGTCGCCGTCGCCGTCAGGTTCCCTATAGATAAAATCTTCGCCGCGCGCCGTATGCCCGAGCGGAAGCGTGCGGGGACGCGCGCTATCACGGAGAGCGAACGCACTCAATCTCCCACGCGCAAGCAAGGAAGCGGGAAGCCAGCGCCGGAGGGAGCGGGGAGGGGGGGGGGGGGGGGGAGGGCGCACTTCTACTCTGCCAGCAACCGCGCTCGTCGCTCGCTCGCACCGTCGCTTATCTCCACACGGCTCTGACCTTTATGCGCCGTGCATTCGCCGCTCAGTTTCCGTTGAAGCGATAGACCGTACGTACCTTCGCCCGCTGCTTGCTGCCAGCATTTTGACAGTCGTTGTCTGCAGTCATTGAGTGTGATCTATTCATGTTTGTTTGTGCGCGCTCACACCAGGCTTGTTCATTCAGTTAGTAATAGTCGGGCCACATTTTCCAACGCACGCTACACATGTAATGCTGCCCGGATCGGCAGTGCAGCGCTACAGGTGTGTCCCTTCGCACGCGCTGCCCACGGGAAGCGCTTCTCATCAACACCACCGTTTCACACGCGCCTTCTCGTGGTCATCGAGTCTATCTTCATGTCGGTCTACTTACGGCGCAGCACACCTGCTTACTTAATCAGCTCATGTTTACTACAATTCATATTGCTACCAAAGCCGATCACCTTACTTCGTATGGCATTGCTGTGTTGCTATCGCATTCATTGCTTCGCCCTTAGGGCGAAACTGTGACATTTTTTAATAACTATACAGGGTGGTTCAGTCAACTCATGCTAACCCTTGAAAAACCCGTGTGTGCGTTACGCCAATAAATCTACTAGCTTAAAACTTAATTTCACCGCATCTCTTACATCTTCAGAACTTCAGAAAAATTGCTAGGCTTAAGTATCTTTATCAGCTCTATCACAATGCATTCAATTTGGATTCCGGCTTATACTTGCGGCCGCCCGGTAGACGGTCATCACGTACTAACCATCACTTTGCCGTTATGCCCTACGTGCCAAGAGTTGACGTCTATAAATATTCGTTTCTCCCTAAAAGAAATATAGAATGAAATAACCTTGACCGACGAGTATTTGACAATGCTTGTTCATTGGAAACTTTTGAAAAAGAACTGGAACTGTGCTGTATTAATTGAATGTACCCTTCCCACCCTGTAACAGCCCGGAAGGGCTAACAGTATTCGAAAATTAATGAATAAATAAATAAATAAATAAATAAATAAATAAATAACTAAATAAATAAATAAATAGCATGCAGCTGCAGAATGAAATCGGATGTTTGAAGTCTTTAGTGAGGTTTATCAAGTTTACTGTCTTTGAACTCCATGCGAAAACTCGCTACAGCGACATCAAAAATGAGGACACCAACTATTTGATATCTAACAGGCTTAAAAATCAACTGCCCAGCTAATTCTGGATTAAGCCAGATGTAACACATCGTGAACAACCATGAAAGAAGTGAACCCACTCATTTAAGACATACTCAACCGAGCAAGAATGCCCAACCGTCTAACTTCCCGCTCGTTTTAACAAAACATTTTGCGCATTTCATATATTATTGCAGGGCAATTCCAATTAGAAGTGCATCAAGATGTATGCGACACATTTTAAGTATCATAACTTCCTCAATATTTTTGCTGTTGATGCACAATCTTGACGTACACAATCGTGTACACAGTGCTTTATATTGTTAACGCGCAACCCAGTGTCGCCAGTCAGAAGAAGACGATTTGACGTGTAGGGGTGCAATCGTCCTCGAAAGCGATAGTGTTTATCCATCGTTGCCGTTCTTGTATATATTGCAAATACATCTTTATCTGCGACTTCTGCATCGTACCATCATGTTTAAGAAAATTCAACCAGCTTAGTAGTGTTCCCAGGTATTATTGAGCAACTTACAATATTTTTTACCACGAGTTTAGGTAAATAATGTAAATGAATCATTTACAAGATTTTAATGTTTTGCTTCACAGGCAAAATATTTGATGGGGAAGTTATTACTGAGAATTGTGCAAATAACTACCGTTCATAATAATAGCTGCTGTAGTTTTCAGTTCTTCAGTGCTTCAAAGAGAGAGCACGAAATTTGAAAAAAAAAAATAGCAGGTGACTAGACGCTTGCGTGCAGCGATATTAGTGCCCTCAAATACGCCACCAACAAATGATCTATGCTGAACCACTGCCTCCTTTACTAGATGCCTGCCGCGTCGCTGGTTTTCCCATTGGCGCGGAGGTTCCCGTAGTTCAGGGTGATCGCGGAGAGACAGCGCTCGCTGCCAGCCCTACTTCCTGTTGCGGAGGAAGTGACGTTTACGAGGCTGGTGGGCGCTCGAACAATGGCTTGACGATATACCGCGGGTCGTGCCTCCGGGATAGCAACAAACGCCGCTATAATCTCGGAGGCAATGCCACTTGATTTAGGTTTGGAGCGGCCGCCGCGGCTAGCGCTCGCAGCCGACCCAGGTGGAGAGGAGGAAAGAGGAGAGGGCAAGAACCAGCTTCTCAGCTCACGCGGCAGGCATCTTCCGAAGGAGCCATTCGCTGAACGTAGACCTAACACATACGTAGGCCGTGACCCAAAATGATAGCGGATCGCGACACCGTAGTCTTCGATGAGTCGCCTTTCGCTACCAAAACCCCATAGTCCTTTGCGCTCCCTGTCAACAGCAAAAATGGTGATAGATGTACAAGAATGGGCATACGGCAGTCGGTCGCGTATCGAGCGGCTCAATTTCCTTCATTGCTTCAACAGAGAAAATTTCTCCTAAAAAGTATATGTCAGGACCATTGTTATTTGATCCATTTCCATTGCTTAAAGGAAAACTAAAGGCAAATATGAAGTCAACTTTGATTGTCAAAATGCTATTCCATAAACGTCATAGCGCTTCTTTCGTTCCAGGCAAAGACTTAGTTTAAGGGGAAACCGCGTGTGAAGGGTTTGGATACTTTAGCGCACTTCAAATCGCCCGCCCGCGAGCGGGGGAGTGGTGACGTTGCCCCACGCCATCACCCTCCTCGACAGCCATCAGGGGGTAAAATGGTGCCCGACCGACAGCGCTGCGGTTTTTGCAGACAACGCAAACGCACGGCCATGGTGGAAATCGAGCCTGACAGAGCGGTGGATTCTCCGCTGCAGCTGCTTTCGGTCAAGTGGCGTGGACCATTTGGGCATCCTGCGACATCACATGACCGCGCAATTCTCTGCTACTTGCAGTTTGTGTGAGTTTCGCGACCAACAATGCCAGCGCAGCACTACGTGATAACGAAACTGCTGAAACGCGAAAGCGCGGGCTCTGCAGAAAAAGGAACTTTTCGAACGTCCGCATCATTGTCCAGAGTAATGTCAATGAGTTCTTTCTAACAGCGAAGCTGTTTAAGCTAGCCGTAATTTATGATTAGTGCTTCGTATCAAGAAACTATCAAGAAATAAAAGGAAATTAGCTTTCTTGCCGAGGCGGGATTCCAGCCCGCGTATCCACGTTCCCAAGGCGACCGTTGTAACCACTAGGCTATACAGCCACGCTTGCTGAACATGCATTTATGCGAACCATATGATTGCGTTCGAGCGTCGTCTTCGTCCACTGCTGACGCGTTCGCACGCTCGTGCTCTGTGAGGTGAAGAGAGGTTTTAAGGCGAAAGCATTTAATGGCTCATACTCGCGGCGTCCGACCGTCCGTTCGTCAGCGCCCTGGAACGGTGCCAGCTGTCGCCTCTCCCCCTCACACTCTCTCAGCAATCACGTGATGGCACAGCGGCGCGTAGCAACAGTTGCGCCGTCACAGCTGTTACCTCTCCCCCTAACGCTCTCTCAGCAACCCATTCCACGGGGAGTGTCATGCACACAAACACACACAAAAAAGACATGACATAGTCAGTCGAATGGCCACAGCCTTTCGCCGAACACACCTTGGAATTTACTAAGTGTCCTTCAATTTTGCGCGCTTTGCTTGGGAGAGAGATAAAGAAAATAAGAGCGAGCGAGAGAGAAAGAGATGCATTCACTGAGCAGGTCTGCTGGAACGCGTTGTCGGCATTGCAACGCCGTGGAACGCGGTGTCAGTGTTGCAAGCTGCGCTATGCAACGCGCAGTGACGGCCGTAAGTCCGAGACGCGTGAAAAGACATTGTCATCATCATGCATAATAAGATGAAAAGTTCGCGCGCTCTTCCGGAAAATTATGGGCTACGATCGCCCAGCTTCGCTGTTTCAAGCGTTGCGCGGCCGAGTGCAAGTTTAAGCGTTTTTTATTGCGATAGCAATTATATGGACACTTCAACCGGATTTCTGCCGTCGGCGTCGCCGTCGTCGTCGCCGTCGTCATCGCCGTCGCCGTGACCTTCCCTATAGATAAAATCTGCGCCGCGCGCCGGATGCCCGAGCGGAAGCGTGCGGGGACGCCCGCTATCACGGAGAGCGAACGCACTCAATCTCCCACGCGCAAGCAAGGAAGCGGGAAGCCAGCGCCGGAGGGAGCGGGGGGGGGGGGGGGCACTTATACTTTGCTAACAACCGCGCTCGTCGCTCGCTCGCACCGTCTCTTATCTCCACACGGCTCTGACCTTTATGCGTCGTGCATTCGCCGCTCAGTTTCCGTTGAAGCGATAGACCGCACGTACCTTCGCCGCTGCGGCGTATGCGCTTGCTGCCACCGTTTTGACAGTCGTTGTCTGCAGTCATCCAGTGTGATCTATTCGTGTTTGTTTGTGCGCGCTCACACCACGCTTGTTCATTCAGTTAGTAATAGTCGGGCCACATTTTCCAACGCACTCTACGCATGCAATGCTGCCCGAATCGGCAGTGCAGCGCTACAGTTGTGTCCCTTCGCACGAGCTGCCCACGGGAAGCGCTTCTCATCAACACCACCGTTTCACACGCGCCTCCTCGTGGTCATCGAGTGTCTCTTCATGTCGGTCTACTTACGCCGCAGCACACCTGCTTACTTAATCAGCTCATGTTTACTACAATTCATATTGCTACCAAAGGCGCTCACCTTACTTCGTATGACATTGCTGTGTTGCTATCGCATTCATTGCTTCGCACTTAGGGCGAAACTGTGACATTTTTTTTCTAAGCATCCAATCATCTGATTTCCTGCCCAAATGGGAGAAATCAACGGTGCTCCCGTGAACCTCCACGAATCTGCCCAGAATGCTGCACGAGGACTTCCCAACCGTGCAGCCACAAGGCAAGAAGATGCTGAGGTTCCCGATTGAAAGGACGACCTCCTCACCATAATAAAGTTTTTCCATCCATCCATCCATCCATCCATCCATCCATCCATCCATCCATCCATCCATCCATCCATCCATCCATCCATCCATCCATCCATCCATCCATCCATCCATCCATCCATCCATCCATCCATCCATCCATCCATCCAATATAACTGGACAAGTAGCATTTTCTTCAGTCCTCTAATGCAATACAGTGACCTTTTGTATTAGAAGAGGTTGAGTACTAGTGACAGAAATATAACAAGGAGTGCTTACGTTATCAGGCTAGTACTTGAATGGTGTTGTTGAGTCGCAAATCGTATCCCCCATTTATCCCAGTTTATCGGTTTATTGGTAACTAAAGCTTTGTTCGCGAAGTTTAGCTGCGGCACTAAATGCGTATCTTGCGACTGGGCGCAAGGCGAACTGGCGACTCAATCTCCCACGCGAAAGGAGGAAAGTGGGAAGGCGGCGTGGGAGGGAGGGTGCGCGGCTCCTACTCTGCCAGGAACTGCGTACTTGTACTTTGCGCGGCTGAGGCCTGTCGCGCGCACCGTATCTTGAAAGCGAACTCGACCCGGCTTTGACTTATGTATGCGCTGTGCCTTCGCCGCTCAGTTTCCGTTGAAGCAATACACCACACAAACCTTCGGTCACTGCTCCACCGCGCTTGCTCACGCCAGCGTTTTGACAGTGCTTCTCTGCGGTCATCGACTGTGATATATTCGTGTTTGCGGGAGCGCGCTAACACCATGTTTGTTAATTCAGTTAGTAAGCGAATGTGTCGAAGTTTATGCAGCCCATAAAGCTACTATCCTTACTCTGTATACTTTACTAGTTAATTTGCTATGCGCAATTGATACTTCACTTTTTGGGCGAAACTGCGACTTTTTTGGTTTTGCCACCATATGGCCCCGGTCTCCGCGCATCTCGGCGGAACCTCTTAGGCGGAACTTTTTTTTTTCTCGGCAGAACTAGCGTGCGAGCGTCGAAGGAAACACGTGCTACACGTGTTCGTTCGCGCATCGTGTTCACCCAAAATGGACAAAGCAACCTTCAACGAGGCCCTAAATAGTAGCAATCGCCTCCTCTGCTCGGTAGTAAGCGGCCAACACTCCATTTTCTACGTGAAGTTGTAAACAAGCAGCGGTCGCTCAGCATGCGGAAAGTATACATTGTCGCAGTTTCGCACACAATCATGCCGTTTGAAATGAAGCTTCATAAATAAACTTGGGAAAAAATGCCGCGGTTTAATTCCATGAATGTCATTTTTATTGTAGTGTTACGTAATTTTAAGGGCATATAATATATGCGGACAACATATAGTTATGTTGTCTGGCAACCCGGAAAACGCGGCGCGAAAGCGCCGCCCCATTTTTTCGTGCGGGTGCTCGCGCGTCGGCCGCAACGCGGGCGCTCGCAGTGCTACGCGTTTTTCGCTCGCGAAAAACCGCGCCATGTGGTTCCGGCTTTAGAAATTCTCGAGCAACAATCTGTAAATTTAGCTTGAAATAATATTCGCGCTTAGTGTCATTTAAGGCTAATTAATCTGCCTGTAGCATCGATCATACATTGGTAGCATGTTTGAGGGCAGTAATATGGCTGCGCGCAAACACCTAGATACGTGGTACTTTTGCGAATCTCGCACGCTTTGTGTCGCATGCGCTGTTGTTATTTTGTTTCATGCCAATCGTTTGTGGGCTGTCATTCTCAAAATTTCGAGAAATAACATTGTCAGGAATGTAAGACAAGGTATGAGCAACTTTAGCGATAGAATGGTGTGGCAATAAAACCCGCATATGCCGCATGTCATATAGCAAGGCGTGGCATATACATATACCTAAATATTTGCGCAAATTTTCGCTCACGTATAAATCCGCCGGCACTCATCGTGGGAGAACTTAAGTCAGAAGCTAAGAATTTGGGAAACAGGGGCACTCCACAAGGAGCTGTGCTCTCGCCCATGCTTTTCAATTTAGCAATGTCTAAGGTTGCAAGAAATTTAGAGAACATCGAGGGTATACATTATGTCGTATATGCCGACGACATAACCATTTGGAGAGCCAAGGGTAAATGTAGGAGAGACAGAGACCAGACTACAAGAAAGTGTATATGTTGTGGAGAACACACTGAAAGACATGGGGCTGAGTTGCTCGGCAGCCAAGTCGGAACTCTTGGTCATTAAACATCGCAGAAAAGGTCGTAAACCAAGAGGCTACATTCCGGAAGAGGAGCCAAGAGTGTGCGTATACACTCATGAAGGAACCGCAATCAGGCTAGCTGGAAAAATCAAGGTTCTTGGTTATCACATAGAGGAAACAATGCCAATTATAGTACAATACAGCATACCTCGAAAAAAAAAACAGATGAAGTCATTAGGTTACTAAGGAGAATTACCAACAGACACAGAGGCTTGGGGGAAGACAGTGCTTTGAGGCTAATACATTCTTTTGCTTTCTGCCACTTCACTTACGTGGCCGGATTATTCAAATGGAAACAGGCAGAACTTAACAAACTCAATGTCATGATCAGGAAACTTGTTAAAATAGCCCTAGGGATCCCGAGTACCGCTGCAACTGACAAGCTCATGAGTCTCGGAGTCCACAACACAAAGGAAGAAATCGCTGAGGCGCAACAGCTAGCGCAACACGAAAGATTGACAAAAAAACACTAGCAGGCAGAAAGATATTACAGATAATGGGTGTAGAACCTAATAGATTAAGGAGTCCAATAGAGGCTGAAGTGTAATTAAATACTGAAGTTAGGGATAGGATGAGAACCAACCCTCTCCCCAGAAACATGCATCCAGAATATAATATCAAAAGGAGAAAGGCAAGAGCTAAAGCACTCTTGCAGGAGATAGAACAGCTGAACCAACTGGCAGCTATAGTTGATGCTGCCTGGGTGAAAGGTAAAGAAGCCTATACGGCCCTTGTATCAAATTCGCAAGGAAAGGTGCAAGACGCTATCAGTATTTTTACTAAGGAACCCATGATGGCGTAACAAGTGGCAATTGCTCTAGCCATCAGGAGTAATAAGTGGGCCTTCATTTACAGTGATTCAAAAGCCGCTATTAAATGTTTTGATAAAGGCTACGTAGCTGGAGTTGCAGCTAAACTATTTGAACACATTAGGATTATGAGAACAGAAATCCGATGGTTTCCTGCACATATGGGAAAGTGTACGAGACTCAGGTAAACCTCAACGAGGTTGCGCATGACTTGGCACGAGGACTTGCTAACCGTGACAGTCATATTCGAGCCGTTCAACATCAGGCCGGGGAATATAGAGATAATTTAATAACTTATAATGAGATAACCAAACACTACTATCTAGGACGCAGGCAATTGCCATTGTCACACTCAAAACTAAACAGGGCTCAGGTAGTCTCGCTGCGGTTATTGCAAACGGGTACATACCCCACGCCATAACACATTAACAAAATATATCCAGAGAGGGAGATTGGGATGGAATGTAATCATTGTAATGCCATCATTGAAATCAAACATAGGCTCGCGGGATGCCCCGCAACTCTTCCCAGCCTCCTGGAAGAATGGACTCGATGGCAAAAAAGAGTACAAAGCCCATTGCTTCAAGACCAACTAAGGGCTGTCCAGAGGGCCCATGATGGTGCTGAAGGGCTTGGCCTGACAGTGCCAACGTGGGAGCGGCCCGCCTCAGCTTAAGTCGAGCCTCCGGACCTCTTTAAATAAAGTTTACCCACACACACACTGGCACCGTCACCAGATTTTCTGTGACACGGGGCCCTTAACGCTATGGCATCAATGCGTGTTGAGTCTCTGGGCGCCCCTTGTCCAACCCTAGGCGGCCTTGTTGAAGAGCATCCGCCGCGACTGGGGTAGGTAGACTGTTGATAGAAAACCTTCCGGCCCCATGCCGGAAAAGCTGTGAAGGCGGGTCATATTGCCGCACCATTCTATAACTGAAGTTGCCCATAGCTTGTCTTAGATTCTTGATAAGTTATTCCTCGGAATTTTCAGAAATGACAGCCCACAAACAAATGTCTTGAAACAAAACACCGACAGCGCATGTATTTTATGTTAAACCTTCTCAGACTGAAATATTAAAAGTGCGAAAAAATAACGGAAAACTGCAAATTATGCATTTTTTTTGCACGGCTGTGCACTACTGCCGTGACCGGCCCACGCAAGAGGCCGCGTTTCTACCAGAAAGCTCGCCTTCGCGCATAGCATTCGCCTCCAGCGTTTCTCGGTAATCGTTACGGTTCCAAAAGCTGCAGTTTCCGGGAAGCGTGAGAAGCAGTCAGGGATCTTTGAATGCTGTCGCGTTCCACTCTTTAAGGGGAAGCTTAGCATCTTCCTATTTTTTTCTTTTCTTTCTGTGATTGCTGCAGTGAACGCATGTTTTCGCTTTATTATCGATCGATATTGTACAAACACTAATATGCTTGCACGACTGTCTGAAAAACTTTGTCCTTTTAATTCACCAGCACAGATGCTCCGTAAAATTCCGCTGATCTGGTTATAATGCTCCGTTTCAGTTTTTGTTAAACCATACTTATTAATGAGCCTTCAATATAATGTAGGAAACTTTTTAATGTAACGTACATTGCGATGCCAAAATTATTTGCTTTTAGCACAGAAAAATGATTTTGTTCATTCCAAAGGTATTCAATATTCAATTCTATTCATTTTGGCAATGTTCGATTCGCATTTGATTCTGTATAAAAATTTACATTTTCACGAACCTACGTTCGGATATCAGAATAGGTGTAATAACCAAAATTTCAAAAAGCAATCACTGTTGATGGGCATATATCGGCATTATTGTTAACGCCAGCAAAAATGCATTACGATGAATAGGTGCAATTCCAGATTGACCAAGAGGTACATGAAAAGGGAAAAAAAAGTGCCTTTTATCACAAAATTGCGACCACTGTGCGGAAGGTTTATTTCTGTGTAATATATCACCCTTGATATCAAATACATCTCTGCCATATGAATAAATTTATTTCTTCAAACTTCGTGTTTGTTCTAGGATATCTGATTTTCATGTATGCGCAATGCGAGGCTTTCAGCATCCGCTGTCGCTCTCTCAGAAAGCGTAAATTTTATGTGCACTAGTATTCTCTTTTGTTCTGACATTACTTAAGCACAATGAACTTCGTATTGTGTAAAATACTTGGTTATATCGTATTTATTGTAACCATTTCAGCTGCAATACTATTCTCCCTATCTGTCCCCGTTGAAAACGGCAATGAAAGCTGTGTATGCTCCAGAAATTGTGCGTTCTGAAACTAAAAGAAAACAGTTATATGGCACGGAGTTAAAACATTAGTGTGGGCTTATTAGCTGCTTACTAGTCATTAGTGTTAATCTATTTGGGTACTAATTTAGTTACAGCGGCAGTTGGAGGACTGCACAAGATTTTTGCCATTGGTCTGCACTGGTGTCAAAAATCGAAGATATCTTGTTTACAATGACCAGGCTGTGGGGTGAGTAACCGCATGCTGTTGCACTTCTTTCTGTATTACATTACGCTAAAGAGAGTGGGTAGAGCTCTACCATTTATTGTGTTTCAGAATGGAGCTCATCCTCGTAGTATATGCATTATCAGCCTGTAAAAAACAAATACAATGTTTAGTCTTACTGCGAAAATTTGTAAATATCGGTGATTGCAATGTGTTAACACTTGTGTTACGTGCCATTATTCACAAATCGAGCCTGTAAAAAGCGATGTTAACTTTAGAACTTATGTTATCTTTCTTAATGTTCAAGTGCTAGGAGACTGACGACGACGTAAAAATTCTAGATTCAGATAATCTACATACAAAGCAAGCTCTTTCCCAAATTTCTCGTTTGAAAAACGAGTAAATGCGTCACGAAATGCTGGTAAACTCAGACGGCGTTAATACCAGATCTGTAAAATGTGCTGCTATTACCGCTCGCCAGAAGTGTTTTAGCTTATTCGGTGTTCCAGTAAATGGGCGAGAGGCCGGGCAACAGGTAACCAATATTTGCGTGGCGTCAGCGAACATTTATCACAATCGTAGAAATGCACGCACAGTCGCGTGCGCTTCAATTAATGGAAGTACCTTCTGGTGCCTCTCTCTCTCTCACACACACAGATCTTTCGCTGTGCATGGCGTCAATGACCTGAAACTAAGCGACGAACTAAGAAAAGTAGCGCTTTAAAATCGCTACAGCTACTCGTCGAGCAGTGTGCGTATTCTTTGTCTGCCCTGATTCTGCATTGCCAACACATATTCAAAGGTTGTTTTCCCCGGTGTTCCGACACCAACCCTGCCTTATATTCGTGCAAGACGATGCCGTGAACGGAATTTACCGCTATCCTTAAGAAGTGTATAGTCATTGCTGTGTACAGTTCATAACATATGTGGAATACACTTGGAATTTAACAAAAAATGCTTGACAGAAAGCTAAGGGATGTTCGACGACCTAGCATGAAAGAATAATCGCTTTGAAATATTTAAAACTAACTAAAGGTCAAGTACAGCCGCATGATAAGATTTTGTAATAATATTTTATTTCAGATCGCAAGGTTATCAACTACACAGTGAAGTACTGGAATTCGACAGACGGATGCTTTATTATGGCCTTCGCTAGAACAAAGTAAGTCATCTGAAATGTTGTCGCTGTTTTGTTGCACTCATCGCAATTGACGTTTAATTGGATACGAACAGGAACGTGCAATATTAACAGCTCCCCCCAACCACGCTCCTTGCCTGAATCAGCCTGTGGCAAGCCGCACTGTATAATCGCTTTACGGGACAGTTAACGTCAGTTCCTGCTTAAGGCACCGCCAGGCTGGAGCAACACTTAGGAGAAAGAACATCCTGCTTGCTGATGAAGAAGTTGGGCTGAAATTGGTGAGGAAGAGTCTGATACTACTGCACGCAACAGATACAACATCTGTTACGCGGAGTATTATTTCGCATCGTCTACAGGGAACACCGAGGATGGATGTAATGTGTTTATTAGATTGCAATTATTGCATCGCTCTGACTCGGTTATTTACTGTTCACTACAATATACTATTCGCTGTTCCCGTTTTTGCAGCCTGCCATGCTCGACATTCTTTGAGCAACCGCCGATTGCTAGATGAAACACGTGCCGGAAGATATGTCTGATAGGTATCCTCTGAATTGGAGGTCTTGAATAACTCTGTCGATTACGGAACCGTATATATAATTAGGTGCCAAATACAACTTTATACCACCCCTAAATTTTTCTCTTTACAATTTAGGCAGTTGTCACAAAGATAGTGAAGGGGTGCAACAACTGTATTTCGAATAAAAATTGGCGAATAGCATCCTAATATAACTTGCAAATTTCCAACGATGCGAAAATTTCAATTGGTGTAATCACAAGCCAGATATTGAGTAATTGAAAGTCGGACGAAATAAAAGGTCCTGAAGAAGCTATCAGAAAAAGCAAAACCAAACCAGAATGTTCCGTAAAATCTAGAGTAAGGACGAAGCCCATACAGCTGCTGTGTAAGATAATGAGCGAACGAAGCAACCTTTCTATGTTCCTTAAAGGAATGATCAAGGACTGCAAGGAGACCAAGTCCATAAATTTGTTACGCTAATGTAGAATTAAAGTTCATGTAGCGAACATCATTTATTTTTTTCTTCGTGATGTTTTTGCGTGTGGCAGTCGGCTGCAGAATCGCAAAAGCGCATTAAATGTGGACTCACTGTCCGGCCACTGCGGCCGGATACAAGTAGCTGACTTGGAGTATATGGGAACAATAACGCTTTATACAAGCGATTCTCTATTCCAAAACACGTGGGAGACAAGTGCACATCGTTGAGTTTTTGTTTTGTGCAACGTATTTGAGTAGTCGTAATTTCCGTAAAATATAACAGATAACTGCCATCAAAGTTTATTTCTCAACGGGATACCTAAGATCGTGCAGTATGTTCCTACCACTGTTGTCACTTTTGACTTAGCGTTTCCGCTGTGCCCAATCTTGTGCGTCCCTACACCAATCACTCGTATTGGAGAATATAAACTGCGCGCAATAATCCATATACCAGATGTTTCAGCGAACACTTCGAAAAATGTTAAAGGTTGCCTGTGGCAGATAGCACAATTCTAGTTCATGAGCTGGTCTACTCAAAGAGGCGGACATTACTTGCATAAAAAATTGAAATGCATAATCGACTAAATAAAAAAATAACTGATTAAGTTCTTGAGTAACAACCTTACGGCCCACATTGCAATTTACAAATTCTAGCAGTGGAATGCGCAAGGCGCATCCACTTGGAACGAATTCTCAGGGTGTACAACAGTTTCGAGATATTAATTCCAAAACTTTGCGGAGAAATGCATTGGAACTGCAGTAACTTTTTGCTTCAATGCATCAAACGTTGTTTCGTTTTGAAAGTCACTGGAATGCCAATGCATTATATCTCTGAAAAGTTCGACAATTATTATCTCGAAACTGGTGTCATCCTGAGAATTCGTGCCAAGTGGATGCGCCTTGCATACTCCAGGACAAGAATATGTAAATATGAACATAGGGCCATAAGGCAATTAGTTAAAACGTAAATAAACGTAAATTTGTTACTTCGTTGATTATGCACTATCAATTATTTGTACAAGTATTGTCGGTCTGTTCGAGTAGACAAGCTCATGAACTAGAATGGTGCTATCTGCCACAAGCAATTACCCTTTAAAATTTTTTGAAAGTGTTCGCTGGAACACCCGGTATACTTAAAGAATGCTGCACGTTTGTCTGAAAGGCGAAGCATTGATAGGTGACAGTAAAGTATTAGACAACTACACGAAATTAGGGTTGTAGTTTTGTCCGCCGTATAAATTGCACTACAAATTGACTTACTGATTAAATTACCCAGCTCGTTACCAACCGCGCACAAGCAAAGATGAAAAGATCTCACTCGATCACCACGAATAATCGCTGTCTCAACGCTATCGTGACGAAGAGCTCTGGAAACGGGGAACGAGCGCTTCGTGTTGCCTGTCGCTTCACCGCGTCTAAGAAACTTGATATTAGATAACCTCGAGCCTTAGCCACGCTGTAAAACAGCGTACATGAAGCCACAAGCCGTCCCGGCTCGTTCGGTCTTTGCACCCGCCGAAGAGTACCTCAAAGACAGGGGGCCGGCGGTGGACGCGCTCAGCCACGCGGCCAGGTATACGCAGGTAAGGCCGGGAGCCTCACTGGACCCCCCCCCCCCCCTAGCGTGTGCTTGATCACGTGACTACGTACTGACCTCCACACCGCCCCCATCCCCCCTAATATTACACGCGCACCATCACGTAACCTGCATCATTGAGCGTACGGGAAGACGGTGCACATCTAGCTGTGAGATATGCACATCTAGCTGTCAATTACAACTTTAACCCGGTTTTAAACGACATGAAGAAACCTTACTGTGCCGCCTGCGATTAGGAGTTTCCTTTACAAACTCTTAATCATTCCTAATTGCAATGGCGGACAGTGCCAACTGCAGCACATGTGGTGTTGAGGAAACCACCAGACATCTCTTATGTGACTGCCCCAGATACAAAGATGAAAGGATTGCCCTTCGGACTGCTTTGGGGTACTTAGAAGACAGGCCTTTTACGGGGGAGAAGATCTTGGGCCCGTGGCCTCGTGCGTCTTCTATGTACAGGGCTACAAAGGCGCTGCTGCGTTTTTTGAAGTGCACAAGCCTATATGACCGCCTGTGACGAAACTTAGCGATGAACGCTTGACTGTCATTGTGCAAGGTGTGAACTGTGCACTTCTCTCTTCCTTCTCCTCTTTCAATCCCTTCTGCCCCTTCCCCAGTGCAGGGTAGCCTGCCGGGCTCAGCCTGGTTAACCTCCCTGCCTTTCCCTTATGACTTCTCTCTCTCTCTCTCTCTCTCTCCAGCTGTCATCCTTCTCGGTTCACCCTCGCAAGCTTTCGCTCTCTCTCATAGCATACGGCGTGCGGGGCGCGATAGGATCATATCGCACTTTGATTTTAAACGGAACATCATGGTGACAGCGATGGCGACGATGTTGGCGAAAATGCACCTGTATAGTGTCCATATAATTTCTATCACAATAAACAAATTCATCACCACACTGTTCTTACAACCGGTGAACGTCTTTCATTCATTTCTTCTAACCTAGATCAAAGGCACTGTGAACTCGATGTCCTGGAAAAACTGCCTTCCAAAGATGGAGAAGTTGCAAGTTGTGAAAAAAATTTTAAAACACTTTGCGGGCGTGAACCCGTATATAAGTACTACAGCCATAACTGCGAGCAATAAAATGGGAAGCCAGCTTGGAATTCTGAGTCGGCGCTTTAGGCGTCCATGTTGGTTTTCAAGGATTGATGCTAATTGTGATTACCCTCGATGCCAAGGAAAATAAAGCTTTCAAGACTCTAACACATTTTGTTGTCTAGTTTCAGCGATAGCTTAGGTGCCTCTCGAAAGCACAATACCGTAAATTTGAAGTAATGTTCAAGTTGTGCTAAATTTGTGGAAGATGCCAGGCAATCTCTGAAAGTAATGCTTGCACAAATAATTAAGGCACAAATGAATGAATTGTGTGTGCAAAATTATGTACATGAAATCTATAGTTAACTAAGATTCAATAATACTCTTATAATGCTTTACGTCTAAGACGCATATCTAAACTAATAATTTGAAAACTCTTAGTATATGATATGTTTATATAGCTTAATTTTCTACAAAAGTCGTGTTTCGAGGTATTCATGCCGATAGTTATTATTCGTTTCTATTAATTGGGCATTCTGAGGGAGGAACGTCAGGGCAAAAATGCACCGAGTAATGCAACTCATCGGTCATTGTGCGCCCGTCCAAAGGTAGCACAGAACTTTCAAAAATTTTACTGACTCTCGTTTGTCGAGAACTGCTTCATTTCAAACTGCTTCATTCTGGAACACTTTCTTGCACAGGCGTTTTTGTCTTTGTAGGCGAAATCAGCTGCAGTGAATAGCAAATTTCGACAGTATATCGAGAAATGTGCAATATAGCAAAACCAAGGAAAATAAACTTGATTTATTCCGTTTGGTGTCCAAACTTTTACTAAATTAGATAAATAAATGTAAACACTGCGATTGCTTTAGAACAAGTAAACCTAATATGTCTGGTCGGAGAAAAACAATAACTGTATTTAGGACAAGAAAAAGCCAGATAGGCCACAGAATGAGTGATCTGATTCAATGGAGGGCTTGTGGAACCGGCTACACTGCCTGATGTTTGGCGTCCTTTCCGTCGCACTGGAGCTTTACGTCCGATATTTGTCAATTTTGTAGGAATATTATCTCTTCAATTTGCTCATCTGTAAGCAAAGTGCTTCTTTTCGTTATTTTTCTCACCTAATATGCCCGAAGAAGAGATAACGAAAAACTTATAAAAAATAATGATCTCAATGTTGTTATTCACCTGGTCTTTATAAAAGCATTTAAAATTATTTATAATCATTAGCCCAATTTGATTTTTTTAAATGAACAGGAAGTAATATGCATCCTAGTGCGCTTTCTATAGTTACAAAAGCTACAAAAATTTGATTACAACAATACACGCCTATCCCGATACACACGCTGATTCCTTATCACATTTGCCTTCAGCAGAGTTGAAAGGTTTTTTTTAAGCTGTAGGTTGTAAGTTAGCGCTCGGGCGTCTCTTTCTAATTATTAAGATGTACGCTAGCGTGAAAAACACACCCGAGATGCCGCAGATGGCCAAAAGCGCCAGCATTGACATGGCCACAAATGCGGGCGCCTTTGATACCACAGAAAGCACGAGAAACATGCGCTCTTAGCTCGAATCTCTGCAGGTGTGATCATTGTGATTGCTATACGTCCTTGATTTTATCTTCATTAATGATCATAATGACCAGCAATAACAAATTAGCATTCGATTTATGACAAAACTACATGCACGGTGTTTAAACCCACTTGACCGTCACTCGAATTCTGAAACAGATCAATTTTACTACATTCCCGACAACTTTTGCATTGCTATATAAAAAAGTGCGATTATTCACATTGTACACGTGCTCTATAAAGAAATTCACGCGTAGGTCCCAAACTGTACCTACTTCGAAATTTGACATTGTGAGGCACACTTTTGTTAAGACTCTGGCAGGCGCCAATAGATGAAACCTCCTCCCCCCATATAAAACTAAAATTCCGCTTCTGGGAGGATTAGCGATGGGTGCTTGTTTTATCCGGAAGCATCGAAGCGGGTATACCCTGCTTTGCTGCTTCCGGAATTGGTCTTTCAGTCAGCGGTAGCTTGCGGTTCCTACAACCATATTTTATTCACTCGCAATAATAGTTTATCCGCTTCTGTCGTCCAGAAAAAAAAAATCACGCAGAAACTGCTCTGGGAGTTGTGTAAGTATGCATAAGCATTGTGCCATTTGCTCTCCACTCAGCCCGTTGCCATTATCAATGTTATGACACTTGATCCGGCCCGTACAAACAACAGCATTGCGGCGACACGAACTTGTGAGGATGGGGCGCAATTGCATTGATAACGCAAGTACTGCAGGTGACAGCGCCAGGTGCGGCTGATGACGTTCTGATAATCATAAGCCGTTATCGCTCTTTAGCGCCTTGCCCATCCGTACCGAACCATTACAGACCGTGATCAAAGGACTACGGCGCATTAACAGCGGAGCTGTTTATTAAGCCAACTGTTAGTCCGTGCAGAGCGAACGGAAAATGTGGGACGATCTGGCGGTAGTGCAGAAAGGGTCCGAGCTCAATGGTGCGTACCCCCGTGAAGCAGATGTAGAGCCTTGGTGTACCTTGTGAACTGTGACCTAGCGAAGGTTTGTCTTCTTTCTAGGGTTTAACGTGCCAAAACCGGTTCTGATTATGACGCATGCCGTAGTGCAGGGCTCCGGATTAATTTGACCACCTGGGGTTCTTTAATGTGCACCACAACGGAAGCACAGGGGCCGGGCGTCTTTTCATCTCGCCTCCATCGAAATGCGGCCGCCGCGGCTAGCGAAGGTGTTTAAGTGTAGCCCAAGTACGTGGCCAATACCATGCGATAGCCAATCAATAGGTATTAGATAATCGATTAATAATCAATAAATTAGAATTCTGGGAATGACTTGGTAGTGCTTAGCCTAGCCCAAATACATGGCCAATTCCTTGCGATAGCCAATCGATAGCCAATCAATAGGTAATCAACATAACTGAACAAGTAACTCAGCGCAATATAAAAGACAGACACAAGAAAGGGACAAACAAGGACAAGCGCTACTCACAACTGTTTAATGCAAAGGAAGGATTGTACACACATATATATCCTCTTGTCACGCATGCGCAGGTAATCAACAATCGATCAATAATAAATTAATTCCTCAGAATGCTGGGGATAACTAGGGCTAGGTGCCGATCAGCTCCACTGTTTCTTTAGCCTTGCGCCACTAGAGCAAGGTACACCAATTTTTCTTGAAAGCAATTTGCGAAGTGGACAGAGAGTGCCGACTGCTGATAGCTCCACGCGTTGGGTTTTCGCTGCTTTGTGTTGGAGAGAAACGCGTGGGCCCATATCTTGAGAGCGATCAGCCAAAGGAGCAGGGTGGGGCGTGTGCTGAGACGTTCGTGAGCGATGTGTTCTCGCCGCTTCGTTCGCGTTGAAGCGACAGGCAGCACGAAGGGAAAGTTGCTGGCTATAGTGCGGATTGTGTCACGAAAGCGATCGTCGTACGGGGTGGACGGATCGACGGACAGTTTTCTCATTGGGTAAGCACAGAAGTGATTATGCATTTAAAAATAATACAAAATATAAGCAAAGTAAGGTTAGCTCTAACTTATAAGTTTTCTACATGCTGTAAACATATTAAATCTGGTTTTTATATGTTCCGCCACATTGTCACTGACGTCACGAAGTACCAAATGGATGACGACAACCCGCATCCAAAACCAACTTCAGGTGTGTAATACAAATGCGGTATGGATTACCGACATAGCAGCACGAGAACACTGCTCGGCAACAGAGTTGTAACTGGTGTCAGACGTCCACGTAAACATAACGAAGCAAGAGAAAATGTCTCGTTTGACGTCATTGTAAGAGGAATTCACAGCCACATGGCGTCGATGTACGCTGTGTCACCTGCCGCTCAAAAAAAAAAAAAGAAGGAAAGCAAGTGCTCGAATTACTGTCGGTAAAGAAACCAATAGATCCACGGACATTCTTGAAACAACTTTACAGTTTTTATCAGGAGACCTAGCAGTATTTCGTGCAAAGTATTAATATATTTGTGAGGTTAATGACGCTAGCTGGCATGTTAGCGTCCCACTTTGGTTGTCTCGACATTAGCTATGGCAGCGTGAGCAACGCCCTTAGTTTAGCGATGTATAAAGACTTCTGCTGCCACGCATATTCATTTGGTGTTTTAACTGGTTCAAGGAAAGCGAGAGGCATTCTATATGGATGAAATAAACTGTGCTTTATTATCAAGAACCTAATGAAGCTTCCAGTATATTTTAATGCTTGTATTTCGTTTGTACAGTTAGATAAGTTGGTATTTTGTGCAATTAAAGCCGATATGTTTGAGAACATAATTAAATGCCCCAATCCGAATTGGTTGCGCTATCTATTGCGTTGCTTTTTTTCTCGTCGCTCAAAAGAACGCCCGTGAAATACAAACACAAAAAAGCGTACCTTCACCCAGGCTTGTGCGCCTCAAGAGCACTGATCTCAAACATAATGTAAATGAGCTGAACACGTTTCATGCCTGACCCTTTAGTTGCAACGGTCTGGAAAAGTATATATATATATATATATATATATATATATATATATATATATATATGCCACACCGTATCACGGCGACATTCCTCTAATCGTTCATTTCGAATTTGAGCGCAATACCGTTTGTGATGCAGGGAGCAAATTTCTAAATCCTAGTGACCAGAAATTCAAGTACAAGCTAGACATTTGCCAAACAAGCCCAAAGTGGACATGGGTATGCATGCGGTGTCACCTTCGAAGATATTGCAATGTCGTATTTGTGGCCGTAACGGTCAAATCCACTGCAGAATCTCAGGCAATATTACATGAGTGAAATCTCGCGCTAGTGTTAAGCATTTTTAGCAGGTAACTTTTCGGTATGCACTTCATAGAAGAATGTCTTCTATATAGACTTACGTTTATAAGAGCATGCTTGCGGAGAAATTGGTATTTTGTGGACTCGTACAAACGCGTCATGTCAAGCAAGCCCAGTTATAGCAAGCGGTAAACACAAGCAGAAGAAATATATCTAGTATATCGTTATAAAGATTTATAGGTCGCATAGAGAATAGATATTACCTTGACAACCTAATTGCGAGAAAATGAGCAGAGAAGTACACATCATTCATGGATTCCTGCAAATAAGGGCGCAAAGCGAAATAGGCCTAAACCACTGCATTCGATAAAAGCTTGACGCGATTCACTTGCAAGAACGCCCGGTATAGCGTATTTGAACAGCCTCCAAGAAAGATGAAACGACGTAAAGGTGTACCACTCCCAATCCGCCTGCACTGAAAAGATTGACGCACCTTATCGGCTAATAATTTGATGATAAATAATAGCTGCAAACATTCCATGAAAATTTTCAATGTAAATCGTGGCCTAAAACCGCACGCATACTTCTCTGGTGCTAAAGTCATCTAGCTGATTGATACGTTTGGTGAGCGCGTCACGTGTCAGCTTCACACATCATGCACTCATGGCAACTTGCGTTTTGGGATGGTGGGTGAGACTAAATTCCCTACGGGATTATTCCAAATTCCCCAGGCTTTGCCTCGAAGCAGCTAACTGTCAGTATAATTGTAGGACGTAGTACCGCCTTTACGATCAGCCCATGTTCATCCGGTTTTGACGTCCGTTTAGCCATTGTACAAGTGCAATCGCCGTTTAACACAGACCACATGACATATACATAGGTACATACAATTCTACAGCAGTCCTAGGTCACGTTACAATCCATGTTTCTCTCGCTGAGGCACGCTGTGTACCTATGCAGAAAGGCAACATTCGGCATGCTACACAGATTTGCGTCGAACAGCTATAGTAAAAATAATGACTTCGCCATCAAATGACCATCCCCGTGGTCATCACCTTGCAGCTGTCGTCACGTACACGCTCGCGTCAACACAATTAACTGCAAGGCTTGCACAAAAACGTCGGTCCACATGGTACCACACTCCGAAACTGCAAACAATTCCGGATAACCAGCTACTTCCAATATGCTTCGTATAATATGCCCATTGTTTGTGGTAAATACCTATTTTTGTTCAATGTTTAAAAAGTTCCCTTTTTTTTCTAAACACGGAAAACACTGTCACGCAAACGATAACTAGCTGCAAACTATTGAATTTGAAGTTTTCTGCGGTGTTCTAAAACGGTGTCTGAATAATTGGTGTAATAAACATGCAAGGCAAAAAAAAAAACGTTACGAGATCATTATGCACAATAAAAGAATACGGGCTACTTCTTCAGGTAGCTGCACACAACACAACCATGGTTCTGTCCCGACAGAAGGCTTCATCTTTTTATAAAACTTGGTGGATGATAGCTGGCTGTCACCCAGTAGAGCAAGTCTTACGGGTCGTATTGAATTCATATTTGCATTCATACTTCAATATTGAAAGCTTTCGCACTACATTGCTATACATAAGGCTCTGAAGTGGACAATTTTATGTTTGCAAAACATTTTGCAGCTAAGGAAAACCGGGCATGACGCATGAATAAACGAATAATTGAGACGCATGCATGACGTAATGTACAAGCAGCCACGCAAGAATATCAAAATCCTGTAACTTATTTTGGTCAATCGAGGCTCAATTGTTTGAGCTTCGTTCTTCAGACAGGTACCTCTGATACAACGTCAATTATTTGGGGGTTTATAATTCCCCCCCCCCCCCCCGAAACCCTTTTACTTCCAAACTTTGCGTGCATATTCTACAATGAGCTACCGTGCTGTACTCAGCAACATTTACTCCTACTAGGCCTAGAGTTCTAATGACCGAAATTTTCATGATAACTCGAATAGTGAAGTCACCAATGTTTGCGACAAATACAACTGGTTCAGAAAAGCATGTTTCATGTTTGATCGATTGGCACAAGAAAAAAATGAGACACAGATGGCATTATTTAGGAAGCAGAGCTTTGCGTCTTATTTACAGGGAAAGTGTTGAGATCTTTGTTTTTAGGCCGTTCCAAATTTTGATACCATAATCGCGCTTGTGCTAGTAAGAAATCACTGGAGCAACGTAAAAATTCACCGGAGCAACGCAACTCTTAGCTGCTGCAGTGCTTTGATTTGTCGAATAATTCGCGCTCAAGGTACGATCTGCTAGCCGGCTGGTCAGCTTATATGGTAAGTGAACGCCCGGAAAGGCGTTGGTCCCGGGTTCGCATCCTTCACTAGGACAAATCTTGCCTCAACTGCGAAGCTTTCACTTGGACACTCCACGCGAAATTCCGCCGTCGTCCTCGCTGTCGTCATCGCTGTCGCCGTGAGGTTCCGTATAAAGCCCACGGGCGATAAAATCGTCGCCGCGCGCCATACGCTGTATGCGCGAGTAAAGCGTGCGACGGTGAGCCGGCAATCGCGGCTCGCACACACAAGTGCGGTAATTGGGAAGGAAGCGCAGTCTTATAGTCGGCACAACGCTCCGGAGGGTGGGTAGGGAGGTGGAGGGGCCGCGCCTTACGGCGGCTGCGCGCTCCCGCTGCGCCTGAAGGCTTCGGGGGGAGGGAAGGGGTGCGTTCTGCGCAACAACGGCCCGCCCGCGTGGATATATTGTATAAGTCATCTCCAGCGGGGGCAGAGTCTGCCCTCCCTGTGTTTTCGCGGCTAAAGGCTGTTTCACATGCTGTGACTGGAGCGAAAAAAAATCGGTGCAATCGCACGCGTCGCAATGCGATTTTTGTGGGCTCAATTCACGTGCTTGCGATTTCAACAATGCGCATGATGCGATGCCAAGGGTTACTTGCTGCCAGGTTTGATTGCACACGCCACATAACTCTTTTAATGTAATAAAAAACACTTGCGCGTTATAAGATAATTGACCTCTCTTTATTAGGACTAAATAATATGTGTGTTTTGTAATTTAAAAACGTTTTGAAGTTTACATTTCTTTTGGAGTGCGAAAGGGCGGTTCCTATGCATGAGGTGTGTAAAACGCTGCTCGAGGCTGGTTGTTCAGCGCTGTGTGTTGTCTCATGTGCGTTCTATGTGTCCCTCTGCCTGCTGTACAACAAATTGCAAGATGACCGATCATACAGCTACCCTCACCGCATATGCAGTGTTCGGAATTCGGCAGCCGCGACGTCGTCATGCCAGCGCAACGAGATCCTCGCGCTACCCGTGCTCAGCGTTCGCTTCAGGAGAATGAAGTATTCGAAAACAAATTGACTCTGTTTATTCAAGCCACGGAGTTAAATATGGTATCGTAGAAAATTCATTACGATAGCCTACACGCTTGGCATATCAAATTTAATAAGCAAGTGATGTAAGATAACGTTTCAAGATGCATCGGGAAAGTTACGCGTGTGGAAAACCGACAGAAAAGAATGCATCTAAAGGTTCGCGCGTTCAGCGCAACGTTGAAACTTCGGGTACTTCGCTGCCTTGTCATTTGCCCTTGCAGAAGTTGCAATTATTTAAACAGCTCCGTACGCGCGATTTTTGTACGCTACTCAACAAATTAAAATTGCGACGGCCCCAAAAGGCGATGTCGTCTCGTGGGACCGTAACACCTACGTAGTATTGGGAACTCGCATAGGTGTGTCTATAGCATGCGAAGTAGAGATGAAAATGCACTTCGTTTGCTACGTAGCGCGTCAACGAATGCACATAAATGGGAGAATGGAATCTGCGGCACATGTTTTCATTCTACCTTCGCGGACGTACCGGATTCAGCAATCCACCTCCGCGCGCATGGCACTTGTTGAACGAGACGCCATTTTCCAAAACAGACCGCGAAATGGCTCTCGGCGTAATTTCGACGGAAAATCACAGCGATCGCTGCGACACTGCAAAGCTGCGACCAACCGGCCGAAAATCGCAGAGCCGGCACTGCGACTGCGATTTTCGTCGCATGCGACGGAAATCGCACTTCCGGTGCGATGAAAATCGCGTAATGTGAAACGGCCTTAAAATCGCTTTGATGCGAGCGCCGGCACGAAGCTCAATTCGCTCGCCGCTGCTGCTGGGCTGACTCACTCCAGCGTTTTGACTGCCAGTTTCCGCGGTCATCGAGTGAGATGGTTCATGTTTGCGTGTGCGCGCGTCAGACCATGCTTGTTAATTTAGTTAGTACGCCTCTGTTTACAAGTTTATAGGCTCAATGAAACTACTATCCTTTCTTGGTATAGCTGTTCACTAATTTGCTATCGCAATCGATGCTTCGCCTTTCATGCGAAAGTGCGACTTTTTTTTCCTTTCCTAAGTTTCCTTCGCTGTGCAAGTACATCAAAGTATTCTTATTGTACTATATTCATTGCGACCCATATGTGATATCCTGCAGTTAAAGCGCCATAGGCTTCACTCGTCCGAGCTATATAAGCTTTTGCAACTAAATTATGGCCGCATTGTAGAGAAGCACTCAACATCTGATGTGGCGATGCGCGTGCCATATGTTTAAAATTTCATAAATAACTGCATTCAAGCATCTCTTTCGAGACTGCGGCTGCTGTAGACACTAACTGTTCACGTGTTGAATTTTTATCCACTCATTGCTGCAAGAAAAAAATGAAGTAACAATGAAACAAACCACAGGCACCCACAATTTCGGTGCATTGACTCTTCGATATCAATTGCGTACATACTTGCTAAATGTCATAGCGCACGTGTCCGATAGAAAGCTTTCTCCGCCAGAAAAAGATGATGGAGTGGGAAACCCAAGAATATTTCCAACACTTCGTCCGCAGGCCACATTGGCTACCGAACCTTTACCTCATGCGAGCAAACGTCACGGAGAATTCCACTCACAAGTCGGTAGAATTTTTTGTACAGCACAGAATTTTTGTGGGCGTCATTGGTGTATGATTTACGTTCGCACGTACGTAAATCGACTTACGCACGTCATCGTACGTTGTGAAGTATGAAGAGAGAGGTTAATCACCTGTGTGGAATTTAATTAGTTCGAAGCAGAGGCTAAGTTTAAGTTACAATTTTCTTTCTGCGCATCTAGAGGTACATTGTATGCACTATTCGTAACAAGGCTAGCGATTCTAGCCTTCCTTATAAAGTAACCGAGCATTTTTGCCCCTCAAAATCATCAATGGCGGTGACCTGACTTTTATGGATGCACGAATACTTTCTTTCCTACGTGTCAGCAATTCTTGCAGTTTATCGTAATTACCGCGATCAACATAGAAATATCACATCTTCCGCAATAAGAAATGAAAACGTCTATATTCTATCTATCTATCTATCTATCTATCTATCTATCTATCTATCTATCTATCTATCTATCTATCTATCTATCTATCATCAACCCATCTATCTATCTATCAATCTATCTATCTATCTATCTATCTATCTATCTATCTATCGATCATATTATGCCGACACAGCGACCCAAGTTGCTGGTTCTCTTTTAGCTGAACGCAAGAAATTAAAAGTCGAACAATACAGATACTAAAATAACCAGCTTGTCTGCCTATTAAAGGGAATAAAGGTGAACACGGGTGCAAGCAGATAGCGGGTACACAAATTTTGTGTCCTTGATGCGATTTGAATAACGACGGGCTGGCTTGATGGCTGCACTACGATGCGACGCGTGATGGAACGAAAAGAGCAGTTACAGAGGAGCTATGCTGTGGCGTGATGGAAGGCTTGCAAAGTTATCAGGAGACTTTAGTTCGATGATACTTGACGCGATGGGGTATGGGTACACTGAGAAAATGTAACGTGTGGCACAATTTTGCAGAGATTCGAGCGTTTTATAAGGGCGCATTTCATTGGGTGAGTACTGGTAGCATGGTAGAAAAGTACGTAGCAGGCGCGCTGGGATTCTATGGCAGGACACCGGCATTTTAGCAACGACGGGAGCAGTCGAGAGCAGTTAGAGTTGCTCCAACGCACAGTACGGAGTGCGATGGTCGTCACGTTATACAAACGCCTGATGTCCTTCTAGTATAATCGTGTTTCATCATTCTGAATTGAATTCCGCCGGTTTTACGTACCAAAACCACGATTTGAATATGAGGCACGCCGTAGTGGGGGACTCTGGATTAATTTTGACCACCAGGGGATCTTTAACGTGTCCCCAAAGGATGGCACACGGGCGGTTTAGCTATTCACCCCCATCGAAAAGTGGCCGCCGAGGCCGTGATTTAGTGCCGCAACATGGTGCTTAGCAGCGCGACACTCTATGCGCTAAGCTACCGCGGCGGATTTTTCATAATTTTGTTTTCAGTGTGCGGCAGCAATGGCAGCTCAGGAGCGAAGTTTGCGTGATAATCTCCACGTGGAGGTAAGCAATCTGGCTGCTCCATTCGCCTTCGACCTCGCGAATGCTTTCGGAGCGCATGTAATGTTTGAATAGCACATTATTAATCCCGTGATTTTTAGACAAGAGCTAAGTGCACATTTTAAATGTTAATTTCGAATTGCTTTTGCGAATATGTCATGTGAACATGTTTTAAATTGAATTAACTTTATATTTACATATTTCTTACTCCAGCCTGAATTGTATAAACTGGAAATGACCTTTATCACTAACTATTGTATAAGTTCCATTTTGGTGAATTCATCTATAACAAGATTTTTGCTCCTTTTCATTGTTTCATTTTTTTGTAACCCCCCTCCCGCAATACTGCACTTCGGAGCCTGTGAGGACCTTGAAAAAATGTCACAGTTTCGCCCTAAGGGCGAAGCAATGAATGCGATAGCAACACAGCAATGTCATACGAAGTAAGGTGAGCGGCTTTGGTAACAGT
The DNA here is from genome assembly GCF_013339745.2 of Dermacentor silvarum. NCBI lineage: Eukaryota > Metazoa > Arthropoda > Arachnida > Ixodida > Ixodidae > Dermacentor > Dermacentor silvarum. The sequence goes on from NC_051162.1 coordinate 33,518,230, forward strand.
ATGAATTGTAGTAAACATGAGCTGATTAAGTAAGCAGGTGTGCTGCGGCGTAAGTAGACCGACATGAAGAGAGACTCGATGACCACGAGAAGGCGCGTGTGAAACGATGGTGTTGATGAGAAGCGCTTCCCGTGGGCAGCGCGCGTGCGAAGGGACACACCTGTAGCGCTGCACTGCCGATCCGGGCAGCATTACATGTGTAGCGTGCGTTGGAAAATGTGACCCGACTATTACTAACTGAATGAACAAGCGTGGTGTGAGCGCGCACAAACAAACATGAAGAGATCACACTGAATGACTGCAGACAACGACTGTCAAAACGCTGGCAGCAAGCATACGCCGCTGCGGGCGAAGGTACGTGCGGTCTATCGCTTCAACAGGAACTGAGCCGCGAATGCACGGCTCATAAAGGTCAGAGCCGTGTGGAGATAAGAGACGGTGCGGCGAGCGACGAGCGCGGTTGTTGGCAGAAGAAAAGTGCGCCCCCCCCCCCCCCCCCCCCCGCTTCCTCCGGCGCTGGCTTCCCGCTTCCTTGCTTGCGCGCGGGAGAGATAAGAGACCGTGCGGCCGAGCGACGAGCGCGGTTGTTGGCACAGTAGAAGTGCCCCCCCCCCCCCCCCGCTCCCTCCGGCGCTGGCTTCCCGCTTCGTTGCTTGCGCGTGGGGGATTGAGTGCGTTCGCTCTCCGTGATAGCGTGCGTCCCAGCACGCTTGCGCTCGGGCATACGGCGCGCGGTGAAGATTTTATCTATACGGAACCTCACGGCGACGGCGACGCCGACGGCAGAAATCCGGTTGAAGTGTCCATATAATTGCTATCGCAATAATAAATAAATAAATAAATAAATAAATAAATAAATAAATAAATGAATAAATAAATAAATAAATGGGGGAGCAAGCAGTCGCACTCTCGCTGCGCTACTGCTCTTCTCTTCTCTGCTCTTTCCCTCCCTCCTGTTCTTGCTCTAGAATGCGCCATAAGGTTAAAAGTGATTGGGTCCCAAACAACGCATGTATATCTAAGTTTCGCTCACATTAATGTCTGATAGGCGAATGGTGTAACAGGAGATGCTATGGTCCAAGTTAGACACAAGGGACAATCTTACTACTTATAATGATCTCTTTAAGGCATTTTACCTTAGTCGCCGAACCTTCGGCCCACCTCACCCCAAGTTCTGCCGGGCGCAGGCTACCATCCTGCGCCTGCTATAAACAAATACGTGCCCTTCACCCGCCCGCCTCCACCTTAAATTGCCTGAAGTTTACAGTACCCCGAAATGCCGGTGCTGTGGCACTCACCCGGCTACGCTTCCGCATATGCTGTGGGAGGGCCCAGCAGAGTACAAACAAATTAACACCACGACCCTCTCGTCGAGGTTGCGTGAGGCTCTGCGGAGCTCCGCCCTCGACGACCAAACCTGGGTGACCCAGCAAGCCCGTGAGGCGACGGCGAGGCAAGCCCTCGACGACCCCTCATGGGAGGCTTAGGCCCGGCTATCATTAAGTGCTGGTTCCACATTAACAGTTTATTCCTCCTCCTCCTCCCAGCACACACCTATAGTGACCCAAGCTGTTAGAACATTTGGTTGAATGGGTCGCCCTAAAAA
>NC_051162.1:33519935-33557217 GCF_013339745.2 Dermacentor silvarum
CCCACTATTTTTGGCAAAATCTTGTCGAGGTTTATCTGCAACAATGGCCGGTGTTGCCTACAAGAACAGCCATGAAGGAAGAAAAAAAATCGAGGCACCATTTTCATAACATAAAGATGCACCAGTCCCACTGCTCCTGCACTGAAAAGATTGTAGCACCTTATCAGCTCAAGAGTTGATGACAGATAGAAGTTGCGAATATTCCAAGAAACCTCTTAATGTAAGTCGGGGGCTAATACCGCACGCCCATACCTATCTCAAGCCAAAAGAAACCAGCTCTTAGATATGTTTCGCGCGTGCGTCACGTATTTCGCACATCATGCCCTCGTGGCAGTTCACGCTTTCATACGCTGTGTTGAAAGGCCCACGGGTTTTCATTTCAGTTTTATTTTCCCGAAGAAATACACATGTCTGCTAGAATACCTCGGAAAAAAAGCTGCTTTGTGACAGCTTGATTGGGTCCGGGCAACCTAAAACATTTAGCAGTGGTGACATTCAGAAAAGGAAACAAATAATTATAAACATACCCAAAATAACCCATATAGGTTACATGCACATTATTCTTGCACATATACTCACATATATACTAACACATGCACATATAGAAATAAAGACATAAACTCATTACACTTCAAAGCCCAGAGATATACCTAAAATTTATAATATACCCATTTTTAACAATAATATATAGGTTCTAAGGTTAGTCGAGGGTAAAATAAAACCACTTGTATAATATGCATAACATCCTGGAAATTACCAGTATTATAAGGACATGTGTTCTGAAAATATTCTTCTAGCTACTTCAAAGTAAAGCTCTCGGTATGCCATAGCTGTTTAAAATACTGGGTAAATTATGTTCAAGAGTTTGTAACTTGTAGTTCGTGCAGAAACACGGATTGGCTCACGTTCCCCAGTCGTCACAGCAGCTAGCTGTACTTAGAAACTGTGCTTGCTACATATTACTGCCTTCATAATCGGCCCAGGTTTATCACGTTTTGACGTCTGCTTCGCCGTAGTGCAAATGCCATCGTTGTTTGACATAAACATGACATATACGTAGGCACGTGCGATTGTACTAAAAACAGTCGCAGATCACGTTACAATCAGTTTTTCTCTCTCTACGGCACGTTGAGCAACTATGTAGACGCGAATAATCGGCATACCGCATAAATTCGCGTCGAATGGTTGAAGCAAAAATGAAGTCGTACTCGTCAAACTATCGTCCTCATCTTGGTGGTCATATTGAATCTATTTTTACACACACACTGGCTTGATACACTAAACTGCACACTTTACACAAGAATGTTCGTCCATCTGGCAATTCTATCCGGAACCGCAATCAATTCGGGATAGCCAGCTATAGTTGCAAAACACTTCGCATAATATTGCCATAATGTCTGAGAAATTCATATTTCTTATATTACGAAAGTTTTTTGTTAAACGCGCGAGAAACTGTCATGCAAAACATAATTCTCTGCAAACGATTGAATAAAATGTTTTTGACTGTGGTCTTATACAGTGCTGAAATATGTGCTGTAATTGAAATGGAAGGTAAAATTCATTACGAAATAATGATTTCTGCAAAGCGAAAAAATATTGGGCGCGTCCTCTGGCTGATACAAACCACATACACTTCGTTTCATCCTAAGAAAAGGCATACTTGAAAAAACATTTGGTGCAATATAGCTGGGACATCCATAGAGCCACTCTTACTCTGTATTATTAAAACGTTTTTTTACATTCACACTGCAATATTGAAATCTGGCGCAACACACTGATCCCACATAAGGTCCTGAACTAAGCAATTTTAAATTTTGCAGCGAATTTTGCAGCTGTAGTAAAACAGGCGCGACGCATGAATCAACGAATGATTCAGAGGCACGCATGAAGTCATGTGCAAGCACCAGCGCAAGCATCTAAAAATGCCGCACCTTCTTTTTGATTGATAGAAGCTTAAACAGTTGAGCCTCGTTTACTTGATAGGAGCGTAAGTTATTTGCTGGTTCAAAATTCACCCTGAATTCTTTAAATTCCAAATGTCGCGTGAATAATCCAGTCATCTACTGTGCTGTAATCAGCAACATTTACTCTTACAGGCCTTGACCTCTAATGCTAGAAATTTTCATGATGGTCCGAAGAGTGATCAGAGAAGAGAGAGAGAAATCACTTTTCTGGAATAAAAAAAATGCATCGACGCCCTCCGTCCAGGGCTTCGCTTGCGGCGTGCTTCGGCGCTAGGCCGATGAAGTCCGCAAGGAATCGCTGGTCGTGAAGGGTGGTTGCGGCGGTCAGCCACTCGGAGGAAAGGGTAGGTGGGAGGGGTGAAGGTTTGGGTAAGGGGGGTAGTTTTGGATGGTATTGCCATAGGATATGTGATGTGTTGATATGTGATCTGTGATGTGATGTCGATATTTAAGAAGCAGTTTGCCGCCTGCCTTAAAGGGACATTGAGATTTTTGTTTTGGTAATTACAAATTTTGAGCGCCGGAAGTGCCCTTGCGCTAGTCCGAATATTCGTTGTGCTAGTAAAATATCACTGGAGCAACTAAAAATTATACGAAATGATGCCGCAATCAATCACGCAAATCACCGCTTGCCTTAGCAAACAGCGACATCCGCAGCTCTTAATTGTGTTCGCGGTTACAAGAATGGCAGGTTCCTGCAAGTATGTTTTTATAATTGCCATTAGCTGCTTTGGAGGCACATTGATTGAAGAACCTGAAGGCCGATGAACTACACCATCGAAATTTACTTTGAATATTGTAAGTCAGTGGGGTATTCCGTAGGAGTCCACCTTGTGGACAGTCCATTTCGGCTGTCATCGATTGGCTGCAGCTGCACGAGCGAGATGGAGACTGGCTGGCTCCTTCTCGCTCGTGCAGCTGGAGCCAATCGCAGACAGCCGAAATGGACTGTCCACAAGGTGGACTCCTACGGAATACCCCATTGACTTACAATATTCAAAGTAAATTTCGATGGTGTAGTTCATCGGCCTTCAGGTTCTTTAATCAATGTGGTTCCAAAGCATCATTGACTAGAAAGGGACAGAGGGCATAATATAACCATACGACAGTTAACTGGCTTTCGACAATAGTGAATAATTTTATTATGCTGTAAGTATATAAGCAAAGCAATGAAGATTTGAACACACAAGAAATACGACCTAGGTTTAATAGATAAACACAAGCGCAAACATTAACAAATGAATTAAAGGTTGTCAACATGGACCCCATTCTATCATATCAAATGGCGGTCTCCTGGTTACAGAAATGACACAGATTACGGCGGCGCACAACAATAATTACCTATTTCTTGTTAATTCTTACACAACGATTAGCCGGAGGCTGTTTTATTTTCTGAAGATTTGTTGTGTTGTGGAGCAAAGTGCTTTACAACGGTGTCAAATTCTATCGCCTATTTTTTGCAAGAAAATCTTTGTAAATGTTAGCAACGTTATAGAAGCAAGAGAGGTATAAAGGTTGCACCGATTCACAATCATTTATTATTCCATCTACAGTTAGGCTATATGTTCTATTGGGTCGAATAAATCTGACAGCATTGCAGAAGAATAAGAACACCATGTTCTATCCGCGTGCAGTAAGCTTTGGTACATTATAAAGAGGAAATGTACATAGCGCCATAAATTATCCATGATATAAAATCTTTCAATGCATCAAATATTTGTGTGTGTGACTTGTTCTACCGCCTGCTGTTAATCTCTCTCCTGTTCTGCTGCCAACGCCGCCTCCTCTTCCTGTCTTGCTTTTTCGCTGAGCCTTTTTTCGCGCTCATCGAATTTTATGCAAGGCTCATTTTTTTGGGAGACGTCGTACATATCGGTAGTGCACTTCGTGTTGAGAGTGTCGAAGCACTCTACCTCATTTTTACCTTGATCGCTAGCTAATCCCCATAGTATGCACGAATGCTTTCCTGAAAATAAAACAGACAATAAAACGAGAGTGGTTAGTTTCATGTTTTAGTGAAAACAGCGACAAGATAAGGATAATATTTCTAGATCAAAGGGTGCAGGAACCCCACTGAGAATTTCTGGTTAATAATATAGGTCGAATTGATAAACGGTAGCGGTTCTAGGAGAGACAGCTCATTGTCTCAGCAGCGGCCATGTCGTTTCGTACAAGAGGCCTCGACCTTGTGAGATTTATAAAGACGACCACCAAGAAATCACGAAGGAAAGATTATACGATAGTGATTTATTTTTAGACCTGTGCTAGTTGCATAAACGCAAAATCATTCAGGAAATATAACATTCCCAAAGTGTGGTGGCATGCCTCTGCTACAGAACAAATCCGTAGCCGAAGCTGCGCGTTGTAATGGAATGCCAAGATATTGAGCCACCCATGAATTTAGGGAGCTTGGACCTTCCAGGAGCACTGAAGTTGAGAGCTTATGGGATATCGGTCCACTAAATTAGGAGACGCTTAGAGTATTGGTGCGAAAGAAGCTGTTACAGATGGGGTCATGGTATTCACAGGCAAATGTAAGAGATATAGCAGATCAGGGGACTAATAGGTTACAATATGGTAATGCGTCAACAGCTCATACAGTGTTTGTACCTATTTGCCGCCATCAAAGGGAGTGCGTTTAGAAATGATCACCATAGTAAAAAAAAAAACCGCTTAAGCTTACACTCGGCCGCGCAACGCTTGAATCAGCGAAGCTGGACGATCGTAGCCCAGCATTCTCCGGAAGTGCGCGCGAACTGTTCATCTGAATACTCATGACTATGATAATTTGTTCTCGGACGTCTCAGACTTATGACCGTCCCTGCGCGTTGCGTAGCGCAGTTTGCAACCCCGACAATGCGTTCCAATGCCGAGGAGACCCGCTCCGTGAATGCGAGGTTTTAATGAAAGTTCTTGCAGGTCGACTACACTCGGTCATTAAGGATCTTGTAGCACCACACCAGACTTGTGGTATAAAGGGAAGTAGTATCACCACAAATATACACACGATGAGAGGCGTTTTGGAATGCTGTGACGATTATGAGTATGATGTTACCATTCTGCAGATACATTTAGAAAAAGCTTTTCATTTTGTCCCGCATGATATTTTGTTGCTAGTTCTTGAAGATGTGAATGTAGGATCAATCATCCCTGATGGGGTAGCTCTGGCGTACCGGAACTGCTCAACACGGCTGATTATTAATAAGACACTGAGGGCCCCCATTAAAATAGAGCGTTCCGTTCGCCAGGGATGTCCATTGAGCCCGCTTTTGTTTGCGGTCTATCTAGAAAGCTTTTGTTTGGCAATCATTCAGAGCAGTAGCATAAGGGGTTTCAAACTTATGAAAGCAGGAGTGAAAGTGAAACTCTTAGCATATGCAGATGATGTAGCGGTGTGCTGTACATCGAAAGAAAGCATTACAGAAGTCACCACCATTGTTAAACATTTTGGAAACACAACAGGGAGCACTGCAAATTGGAGTAAGTGTCTGGGTTTTTAGCATGGTGAATGGCAGTAAACACCGGAAACGTTTGCCAACATTAGATGGAAGAAATCGCCAGCTAAATACGTGGGCGTACCACTCGAACATTACCCTCGTAATGAGGACTACTGGCTCGAAGAAGTTAAGCGAATCAAGGAAAAAACTACAAATTGCAAAGTCACTCATCTGTCAATGTTTGTGAAAGCCACTGCATGCAACTTGTTTTTAATAAGCAAGATATGGTACGTGATGCAAGTTTTCTGTTGTTCTCGTATAAATGGTCAAAAAATACCCAGAGTTTTTGCTGTGTTCATTTGGCCATCCGAATGGGAGAGATGTTGCCGTATGAACATGTTTAGGCGAGTCAAAGACGGGGGCCTAGGCCTGTTACATCTTTTCGTTAAACAGCTAGTAAACAGGTTTACATTCTTTCGAGACGTTCGCGACCCCTTTCTGCGCACAATGTGCCAGTTGCGACTGAGCAAGCATCTGCCGGCTTATGTGGTAAGCAATGTAAGTATGCCTGGTGCTCTTCGAGGGTACCTAACGGAAGTAGTTGACAGTGTCCGTTTTCTGTCCGTATGTTTCTGTAATGATTACCTTTTTTCGGTGTCACGGAAGAAATTATACAAGGATACACTTGACATGATCATACCGGTCCCTATGTACAGAGCCATAAACAATGGAGGACAGGGACATGACGTTTTAAAGCGTGTTAAAGAAATGCAGGTGCAGCCAGGTACAAAATCACCTTTCTTTAAGTTACATACCGGGACGTTGCTGGTACGGGCCTTTTTACAAGAAAATGGTTTTTATTTACCTTGGGGAGCAAACTACCTTACATGTAAACAACTGGAAACAACCGATCACGTTTTTTTGTATTGTTGGGAAGGGGTTTATTTTTTGGACGTTCTTCAAAGAACACTACAGAAAGAAGTGCCCTTAAATCCATTAGGTATTAGATTCTTAACTCTAGAAAATAAGGACGGACGGCCTTTGGACCTCATTATGCTAATGGGCCACCACTGTTTGTGGCGGGCTCGAATGGCAGTTTTTTTTTTGTGTGAACCTGACCGAAGGCCCGCACGACTACTCTTCCGGGAAGGTGTTTCCAAATTCGTCGACGTAATTAAAGATCAGGAATGCCCCCCGGATTGGCTGACCAGGATTGAGCCCCTCACAACTTTAAAAGAATTTTTAACCTCACATGACACTGCCAGCCAAATTTCGGTGACCGCACAACATCTATGCATGCAAGTTTGAAAATATGTATATATGCATAATTATGTAATGTTTTTTTGGCAAAAATTGTTGCAATTGGTGTCCGCAAAGTGAAAGTTCCGGGAATAAAAAAAAAGGGCTGTATTGCCTAGTGGTTACGACGCTCACTTTGGGAACGGGGGTATGCGGGTTCGCATTTCGCCTCGGCAAGAATGTTTACTTTTTTCTTTTCATTAGTGGTAGTTTCATGCTACGCACCACAAATTACGGGTTGCTTAAACAGCTTCGCTGTTAAAATGGCAGCAAAACTCATCTCACGATGACTGTCAACGGTCATTCAAATAGCCTTCGAGCAATGTAACGATAGACCGTATTCCTGAAGTCAAGCTTATCTAACACGTGTAATGGTAATTCTTAGACATTCGTTGCTTCGGCTATGTGCGACATACTCGTATATCGTGCAACTTTGCTCCGGCAGTCACTTGCCGAGGTCGCCCATGAGCATACCGGCATGACGACAACTGTATGACGCCGACACAGTGACGATGAAATGACGGAGAAGGAATGCTATTGATGCTACCGGCATGACATGTCGATTCTGAAATTATGATTTAGCGTAACGACAACAGCGTGATGACTACGACGTCAGGACAACGATACGACAAAGACTTTATGGCGTCGCGTAGACCGTCAAGACAACCAGATGAAGAAGTTGAAATGACGACGATGTCACAACTAAGGCGCCATAACGACGACGGTTTGAAAGCGAATGAATGATAGCGTATGTCTGACAACGACGCAATGGCGAGGATGGCCTGGCAACTGCATCATAATTCACGATTGAAAGACGCCAGCGCAATTACGATAGAATGACGAGCAACGATTGATGTCGATAGATCGACGAGTGTTGCATGATGCGCCGACGGGATGACGACAATGGGATGACGTTACTGAAGTGATGACATGGTGAAAGGATGTGACGATGATGGCTCACGACGATATGACGAGACTCGGATGCCAAAGTTGCAATCACGACGATGTAACGGCCGTTACGGCATTACAACGACGGCATGACAACGAATGCATCACAACGACTACATGACGACGACGCAATAACAACGATGGCGTCACATCAGAATGAGGACAATGATTACGAAGAGTGCATCATGACAATGCCGTAACGATGACTGCATTATGAAAGCTGTATGATGATGATGGCGTGACGGTGACGGCATGACGAGAGTCGAACGGCGAAGCTGGTGTGACGACGATGACATGACCGTGACGACATGACGACGGCGGTCGGACAACGGATGCATGATAGCGACTGTCTCACAGTGACGGCATGACAAGGGCGCCTAATCCCGATTAAATAAATGAAAGTTTGATTTCAATTGAACGCCGTAGAGCGATTGACGTCAGTGGTAAGACGAATGCGGTAACGGTATGGGGACAATAGGATGGCTATGCGGAAGTAATGGCAATGATAAAACAACTAAGTCATGATGACGGCACGATGAGGACTGTGTGACGATGGTGGTGTGATGATGACGGCATGACGAGAATCGGATGACGAAGCTGGAATGACGACGATGTGACGACCACGACGGCATCACGACCACAAACTCCTAACTAGCTGGCCCTTGCGCCGAGAATACCCATTGATCAACACATAAGTAGTTGCCCACAGAAGAAACAGCGCTTCAAGACGGGACACAAGGAAAGAACCACAATAACAGTGCGCTGTATACTAACAACTGCGCGTTTATTATCTTTCTAAGGCCTTTATACAGATACAAAACACACAAGAAACGAAAAGAAACGAAGGAAAAACTTTGCGCCCAGCGCATTCTTGTTAGAATGCAATATTCAGAAAATGGATTTCTTTCTCGGACAGCTTTAGAGACAGGAAGCTGACGCAATCAAAACTTAAGCGGACGAGGACGAGGATCCTAGGCCCAACGGGAACACCGAAACCATAGACGACATGTCATCCCATTCTTTAAAGATTTGTGCCTGCGCTTCAGCGCTACGATTTGTCACCGCCAAAGTATAATTCAACAGCGCAGATTGTGCTTGGTGACCAAGCAGTATCCCAGCACATTGACCAGCGATGTGGTCAATGCTGCCTAAAGGCCAAGGTCTATTCTGTAACACTCTGTCTGTGTTATAGAATAGACCTTGGCCTTCAGGTCACATTTCGATGGGGGCGAAATGCGAAAACACCCGTGTGCTTAGGTGCTCGTTAAAGGGATATGGACACAAAATCTCATAATTTTATTAAAATGCTTAAAATGCATCCTCAGTGTCTGATTACACCGAAAACAAGTGGTCACTTAGGTCATTTTTGAGCCGATGGCTTTATTTTGGCGTTTTTGTAAGCGCGCGCCTCGCCACCCGACCCGCGGGAGTTGGAAGGCGTGACGTCACGACACCCTCGTCGGTTAGCCAGCCGGCCGGCCGCGGTCATTCGAAGCGCGCCAACGCCGCCATCGCGAGCATGGATTCGAGTTCTGGTGCTTCTACCAGCGATGAGTACACGTGTGAAGACGAGGACCATTCCAACTTGGCAAGAAATATTACCGCTTACGGTTGCGAGCCTTCCGCGTCAAGCGACGAAGAAGAGCAGGCAGCCGTGGAAGTGCCGGTCAGGTTTTCGCGAACCGTAGCGCGAACATTTCGCTCTGCACCAGACACTTGTGCAAGAATTATTTGTCATTTCCAATGTAAACTTGCTTTTTCAAGAGCACACGCAGGCGAGGCAGCTGTGGGGTACTTCAGCACTGCGTGGATGACTGAATAGTAGTTTATGCCGTCGGCGTGGGCAACTGCTGTGAGGTATCAGCACCTCCGAGACTCTCACGTCCACTTCGCCAGCCGACCGACAGATGGCAGCACCTGTATGGCGTTCTGCCCAGTTTTTTCCGTTCTTGCCTGTGGAGAAGCAGAGCTGTGTGTGTCTGATTTCGTGAGTTGCGCTCGCTAGCCTTATATTGTGTTACTATGCTTTGCCAACATTTTATTGCGATAGCAATTATATGGACACCTCAACCGGATTTCTGCCGTCGGCGTCGCCGTCGTCGTTGCCGTCGCCGCCGCCGTGAGGTTCCGCATAGATTCCAAGGGCGATAAAATCGTCGCCGCGCGCCGTATGCGCGAGCGAGAGCGCGCGGGGAACGCGCGCTATCACGGAGGGCGAAACCCCCCCCCCCCCCCCCCCCCCGCGCGCTATCACGGAGAGCGAACGCTCGGCGGAAAGCAAACGTGACCGTCGCGCAAAAGACCGTGGGGATATGGGAGGAAGGGAAGGAGGCGGGGCGGCGCTGTGCTCCGGCACCAAAGGCGTATCTTGCAACTCAATCTCCCACGCGAAAGCAACAAAGCGGGAAGAGGGGGGAGGGGGGGCAGCTTCTCCTCTGCCAACAACTTCTCCTTTGCGCTTTGCCCGGGGATGCCGGTCGTCCGCACCGTCTCTTATCTCCACATGGCTCTGACCTTTCTATGCGCTGTGCATTCGCCGCTCAGTTTCCGTTGAAGCGATAGACCGCGTGAACCTGCGCTTGCTACCAGGGTTTTGACAGTCGTTCGCTGCCGTCATTCAGTGGGATCTATTCATGTTTGCTTGTGCGCACTGACACCACGATTGTTAATTCAGTTAGTAAGCCAATGTGTCCAAGTTTATGCAGCCGATAAAGCTACTATCCGTACCCCGAATTGCTCTCTACTAACTTGCTATCGCAATCGATGCTTCGCCTTTCGGACGAAAATGCGACATTTTTAAAGACATTACTGCCTTCGTGCCCAGCCTCGGGCATGTCGCCCCAGCCTCTCCCTCACACTGCTCAAGAAGGCTGCAAGTGAACGAGAACAGCACCGACCTCTTTTACCCTGTTTTCCAACGCGCCGCTGATCATTTCTGCCTTGCGTTTTCGTTTTTACCTTCATCAAGATTTCTGAGGATCGGGTCATGTCGCCGTAACCAGAACAGTGCTCTACTCAAACAGAAATAAATCGGTGCCTGGGGAAATCTGAACCGGTAACCACGAAACGATGATAACCCGATCTTCAACACGGCGAATCAAGATAAATCACTTGTCTTTGTTGCGCACTAACCGCTACTGAAAACAAGTAGTTCTGCTGGATTGAGTCCATGGTCGCTACATCCTTACATTTAGACGGCTCGTTCAGGTATCGTGATGTCCGCACAGCATACCTCTCATTGAAGGCAGCCAAGGACCTCTCAAAAAGCTTAAGCTCATCGTCTGACTTGTCCGCATGTAGAAAAAAAACTCTCAATGGCCGTATGCTGTATGTGCGAGTGGAAGCGTGCGAGGAACGCGCGGCTTTCGCCAGGAGATAACGCACGGCGAAAAGCAAACGCGACTTCTTCCGTCGCGCGAATTCCGTGGGGGGACAGGAGGGAGGGAGGCAGGGAGGGGAGGCAACGTTTAGCTGCGCCGCCAAATGCGTATCTTGCGTCAAGGCGCAAGAGGAACTGGCGACTCAATCACCCATGCGAAAAGAGGAAAGCTGGAAGGCAGCGCGGGAGGGAGCGAGTGCGGCTTGTGCTCTGTGAGCAATTAATAGCGCACTTGTACTTTGCGCGGCGACGCGCGGTCGCGCGCACCGTATCTTGAAAGCGATCTGCAACATGACACCTACCTTTGTATGCGCTGTGCTTTCGGCGCTCAGTTTCCGTTGAAGCGATAGAGCGCATGAACTTTCGCTTGCTGCTGCTAGCGCACTTGCTCACGCCAGCGTTTTGCCAACAGTTGTGCGCGGTCACACAAACAACGCGCAGAACTGTTGTCGACGGCGGCGGTGTTTTTCCCGCGTGCGCACCGAATGCGCGCGGCGCTGGTGACGTGTTTATGAAGAACGTGCCAACCTTTGCCGTACACTCTATGGCGGTGTACTGCAGTGACCATACGGCCACGGTCCCTGTGGTCACTAAATAAATGAAAACCACCGGATCTTATATATTTATCATTCTTCATTACTTCAAATAACCAATTACACCATCAAATCTTAATAGTCATGATTTTAATTACATAATTCCCAGCACAGTACAGCTTCGCTGGTCTTCCATCTCCACCCCAGTCGAAGGGCTACACTTTTTCACAACTAGAATGAAACCGGGGAGTGTTAGGCAGCACCACCACTCACATACTTAGGCGGCGGATGTGGAAGATCATTTCTGCCGCAGGCGTCCCGAGTTTGGGTGAAGTCAACTGGTCAATGAACCCACATATGCTACCTGAAGGCATCAGTGTTGCCGGATTCGAGCCTTCGTTATGTAATTAACGAGAAGAAAGGGGACCGAGGGCCCCGATTTTTATTAATAATAATAAGAATTAATAATAAGAAGCCAGCAAACAATGCCACCAAGGACAACACAGGGGAAATTACTTGTACTTTCTAATTTATTTAAAGAAATTATCAATTAATGGAAATGAAAAACATGGCAAAATGGAAAAGCATGGACTAATGGAAAAACAAACGGGCCGCATGTGGGGAACGATTCCACATCTTCGCATTACGCATCTTCGCATTACTCCTTCTAATGTAAAATATAATGAGAAAGATGCATCAGTTATTTTGTATAGATGCAGCGATCATTCCTTCTGCCCATTAATCTTCATTATAGTGTTATAGTCAAAAATTGTGTGGCATTCACGGGAAGGTAACAATAGCTGACGTATAATAGACATAACTTTGTCGCCATCTAGATATGTCGTTTCCATTCTCAACGCAATCGAATGTAGAAGTTACGTTACGCCCACATCAATAACCTGTTGCTGCCCTGTAATTCACATGACAAGTCTCACTGTTTTAACTTTGGAAGCCTTAGTCACTGGTGACTTCTTTCGGATCTGTTAATTGGATGAATACATTCCTTGCGTGTGGATTGCTAGTCGTAAGTTGTAATTTAAGAGGGGACAGGTTGTTCACCTATGCGTTTGAAAATTTCTACTCTTCCAAGTAACAAATACAATTAATAGAGCTCTTCTGGCAAATTCTTCACGCTGAAGATAGTTACAAAAGCAAGAAAGTGCTCACCGTTTTGCTTTTCACCAAAGCCCACAACCATGCAGTCTGTTTGAGCACATAGAACGGTGTATTTCACAGGGATATCAATTGCATATCCTCCTGAAAGCCGAGCGGTGAAAAGAGGAGTGAGCGACAGGTGGCCTTAAATGGCCTTAAAGAAGTGCAAATTTATTAGAGAATATTGTTATCGGCTCTAATATTCTTTACGAATTCACGGCTTTGACTAAGAGTCAGTGATTCAGTGGTAAATGCGTATTTTTTGTTCTTTTTTCTGGAGGAGAAGTAAAAATGTTAAAAATTGTCTATCGCCAATGCTAAGTAAAAATGTAGAGGGATATGTCTCTGCCTGTGTCAATAGCTCCTTCAGTTATACTCATTGGCCTCACCTAGTTGCGGCTATATCACATGCAATATCTCATTAATGAAGACTCATCTCTTTGCCGGTGATTGCATCAAATGTAAAACAATTTAATCCCCCAATGAACACGCAACCCTCGATAATGTTCTAACATCAGGGTTAGAATGGTGCAATTTGTGGTGGATGACATTAAACATAGCAAAGTCAGCTGTAGTAAGAATAAAGAGGAAACAAAATGTATCCATCTTTTCTTACACTATAGACCACACCCAACTAACACATTTCAAAGGGTACAAGCATCTTGGATAATTCATATTATATTACCTCAGAAGTTAGGCACAGGTAAAACTTGCGACTTCATCAGCGTTATTGAGACTTTTCCTTCATAAAAGACGTCTCTATTCTGCTCCAAACCAAAAATTTCATAGCCAATAGCGCCTTTGTGAGATCAACGTTTGAATAAGCTAACGTCGTCGGTTTCCCGTGTAAAAATAACTTATTTAGTAAACTAGAAGGCGTGCAATCAAAACCTACTGGCCTTACACTTACCAAATAGCGTTTATCTGATTCCCTCCTCAGAATTACCTGGCAACGTGGAAAATTTATTTTACCTAACCGGGCTAAGTTCACACGCCCCCCCCCCCCCAAAAAAAAAAACTGATTTTGGAGCTATTTTATAACCAGCTCAACATTGATAGTTCCCGCTACATATCTAACCCGGAAACTAGGTATTCACGCTACAAACGTCCTCTAACTCTACAGGAATACCGATTCAGAACGGACTGCCTTAATTACAATTGTTTTCGTCACATGATTAGGGAATGGAATAGTCTACCTACGTAATTCAGATGATTTTATGTAATTACTCGAAAGTCACCTAAATATTTCGTAGAATGAACTGTAGGTCTGTAATTGGTCGGGTGCACTTTTGTATAAGATACTCATTAAGTCCTGCTTCATACATTTTACTAATATCTTGACCATATGCATGTCGCTTCGTATCAAATTTGAATAACAGACTAAACTTACCCCGAATAGAACCACTTACAATTTCTTGTAATATGTCTTTTATTTGTATCATTGCTTTGTACTAAGTAACAATTATAGTATACGACTTCATCTTGTTCCTATACTCGCACGAATTGTAATATGTTTGTAATGCATGTGCCCTTCCTTCTAAAATCCCGTTGGGAATGGCAGTATGTCAGAAATAAATAAATAAGTAAATGAGCAAATAAATAAATAAAATATTCGGAGCCCACACTCTGTGGTAATCGATGTAAGCGAAACTTTCTATGCTGACTGCTTTGATTCACGTAATTCACGACGCTCGTCTGTCATGGCCGCCGCGCGTTGTTGCCTTGCCTCACGTCTTCGAGCCAGCGGTCTGCACCAAGTTTCGCTGAGTAGCGAATGCACTCCTGTTCCACCCGGCGATTCAGTCAGGCCTGGGTGTCCTCGACGCTGAGTGCCCGCTTTGGAGTCATTTTTCTGCCGCGTATTTACGTGCTCCTTCTGCATACGTGGTGAGCACGCTGTTCAAACGCCAGCGTTAAGCGCTCTCTTCAGGCTATGGACGATTGTGATGTTTACACTATCTAAGCCCAGCACCTGATTTTTGTCGGATAGAAAAGCAAATACAGCACGTGCCATACGCATAAACTGTGAAACGGTGCCGCCGCGGCGCCGGCCGGGATGCGTTAGGGATGGAAGGATGCTAGGAGCGTCCCCTTTGGAAAGGGGCGGTGCGTTGCGTCACCAAGCTCGTTGTCATATTGATTTGTGTTCTACTTGTCATAAAAAACGCCAAATTTTTATCACCAGACTTTCAGAATCCCTAATGGGAACTTTTTTGTACGTTGTTTATCGTTTTCCTACTTTTCTTCCACCAAACTTCAAATCGCCTATTACTAATCTCTATTGTCGACATGTTTACTTCCCCCTGCTCTCGCTGAACCCTAGGGCTTCAAGTAGATCACAGGTGTGATATGACCGCTGGGCAGGTATCTTCACATTCTAATAGAGCAGGCTCCATCGTTTCCCTAGCTTTACCGCAGGAAGCACATGCTTCTTTATTGTACCTTACATTATAAGTGCAGGTTCTAAGGCATCCTCGTCCGCTTCGAAAAGTAAAGAGCTTCCCTTTGAGTTATCGTAAATTGTTTTATTCGTGATTTTTAACAGAGAAGTTGTTTAAGCCAGCCATAATTTGTGGTTCGTGGTGCGTATCAATAAACTATGAAGAAATAAAAGGAAAAAAAATCACAGCATATCCACGAGGTGAATGATGATGATGGGGCGAAGCTCCGGAGGGATCATGGGTAAACCGTGAATACTCCGAGTAATTCACCCAGTATATGGTCAAGTAAACACGTGAGAAACCGTGTGTGTATATATACAATACGTTTTCTTTGATATCCGAGCACGGAAGATTCTTCCGTGCTCGGATCTTTCAGGGCGGTAATCTCCGGTGCCGGCTCGATGTCGTCGTAGTCCACGTCACTGCCGCCTTCTGTGCTCTCCGCTCCGCAGCCTTGTCTTCCATCCGGCGACTCCGAGCGAAAGAGAAAGCGCGCCAAGAGCGAGCACCTTTTATTATAACACCCCTAGCGGTAACCCGTCACACTACATTGTAAGTTTTCTCACCAACTATACGAAAAACTAGCGCCATCTATTGACATTATATACACTTACATATAGAAAGATCGACACTTACGCCATCTAGTGAACACTTAATAAAACTACAGGTGGCTACATACTACATCGGAGGAAGGACAGACCCACGCCCTAAGGAGCTTCGCCCCAAATAAACTTTCTTGCCAAGCCGGGACTCGAGCCCGTGTACCGCCGGTCTCAAGGCGAGCATCGTGACCACTAGGCTATACAGCCACGCTTGTAGAACGTGCATTTATGCAAACCATATGATTGCGTTCGAGCGTCGTCGTCTTCGTCCACAGCTCGCGCGTTCACACGCTCGTGCTCTGCGAGGCGAAGAGGTTTCGCGCGCTATGAGAGCGAGAGAGAGAGAGAGAGACATTCAAGGAGCCGGTCTGCTGGAACACGTTGTCGGCATTGGAACGAGGTGTCGGTGTTGCAAGGTGCGCTATGCAGGCGCAGTGACGGCCTTAAATCCGAGACGCGTGAAATGAAATTATCCCAATCATGAGTGATAAGCTGAAAAGTTTGCGCGCGCTTCCGAAAAATGCTGGGCTACGATCGCCCAGCTTCGCTGTTTCAAGCGTTGCACGGCCGAGTGCAAGGCTAGGCGTTTTTTTTTCCTCTTGAGTAGTTACTCATATAAAGTTTTTTGCCCATTGCCGCCACCCATGAGATGGTCTAAGCCGTTGCTTGCACTTGGCATTTCTTTGTTGTCATGTTACTTAATATACCGGTCGCGTACTTGCTGGTAAGCTTTCTGGTTCTTTTCCTCCATTGTGAATCAATGCTCTTCCTGTACAAATATCTAAACACTCTTCAAGCCCATTTACTTTCTTTTATACTCCCCAGTCATTGTTCATAATCAATTTTACTCTGCGCTTCCCCCACTTCACAAATTATCCAGTCAATATCAACCTGCCCAGCGTCATTTGTAGTCTTTCCGTAAGCGCCCAATGCGAGGCGTCCCCCTGACCTTTGGTTGCCATCGAGTCTTCATTGTATCGCTGACTTCAAGCAAACAACAGCATTTCCAAATGTAAGCCCTGCAACCATTACACCTTCCCCATACCCCAGCGCACCTCGTACCTATTGCATCCCCATAGCGCTTTGTGTTTAATTATGGTGGCATTTCTCTTCGTCTTTGCTGTTATTGTTTTACAGCGTAAGCTGTTATGGGCTCATTCCAATGGCTGTTTTGATTCGCGATGGTGTCCGCCGCCGCCGTTTGGAGACCGTAACCGCTATCACCGGAAATGCGAATAAAATATCCTGTTCCCGCCGGGATCAAACCCGCGCCCGCTGCGTGGGAGCTAGATACTCTACCACTGAGCCACGCAAGCACTTGCTATCGGCCAACGGGAAAATACCCTATAAACGCTCCCTAGGCAGGCGCGCAGGCGCATACGACCCGAGCGTCCTCCAGTATGGTGGCACCATCTAGGTAAGGTGCCTGCAAAAGCAGCGCGTGCAGGCGCAGACGACGAGATGCGATTCAGACGAGGCACGCAATAAACGCGATCCCGAGCTGCGCGAGCCTCCGCCATTATGGTGGCGCCATCTAGTTAAGGTGCCTGCAAACGCAGCGTGCCCGACATGTAAGTTGCAGCTGTAAGGCTTGATCGGGCTAAGCAGACTGCTGTACAGAGAGCCTTGCAAGCGACAGCTTGCCGTGGACACCAGGCTGGCAGTTCAGATCGAATCGAGCGCAGGCCTTCTGCGTGCAAGTCGGATACTTTACCACTAAGCCAAGCAAGCGCTTGCTAACAGGCAGATTAAAAATGCCCTATAAACTAGGCAGGCACGCAGGCGCATCCGACCAGAGCCTCCGTGAGTATGGTGGCGCCATCTAGTTAAGGCACCTGCAAACGCAGCCTGAGCAGGTGCAGACGACGAGATGGAATTCAGACGAGGCGCGCAATCAACGCGATCTCGATGTGATATGTGCGCCACGTATTCTGGATACTCTTTTCGGTACACGTTATGGCATCTCCTCGCAAGGTACGAACCGCTGCTGAAGAAGCGAATCGTAGAGCTACGTGCGCGGCTACAACCAGGCACCATCGGGCTCAAGAGACTGCTTTGCAGAGAGAATTACAAGCCGCAGCTCACCGTCGACGCCAGGTGGACAGTTCCGATCGTTCTCGTCAAAACGAGGCGAAGAAGCTTTGCCGCGAAGACCCTGGTGTGCGTGGTGCCTAAATTGAAGCTACTCTTGAGCCTCTCCACCAGCTTGCGCTGCGTGTGCCGCGCAGGCCTGTGACTTTTTTTACTTTGGTACGATATAGTTATTGACTTCGTTTATCATTTTACCAAGGTATGTATATTCTTTTACCCGAGGTATTTCCTGATGCAGTATTGGCAATATCTGTTCACTGTTTTCATTGAATACCATAACACCTCGTTTTTAACGGTAAGTCTCGGAAGTAAATTCTTGCCTTCCCTTCCACAGATATTAGCCAGTTGTTGCATATAGCGTTGGTTGTTAGCTAGCAACACAATGTCCGTCGTATAAAAGAAACCTGTAAGCTGCTGCTCGACTATTGTACCCACCAGTTTGTGTGAGAGAAAAAACGCGAGATTGCTTCCCTCTAGCACCCTTTCCATCCTTGCCGTGTACATCATAAACCGCAGCGGGGACAGAGGGCAACACTGTCTCAGTCCCTTGTTTATATCAAGTTGCTCCTCACTCATCATCCGTTCCCCTTCAACGCAAACTATATTTTATAGGTAAGCTTGTCTCAAAAGCTGTATACAGTCGTTGCGTATGCCTTTCTCTTCAAGAATATCCCACAATATGTTGGGGTCTACGTTGTCGTGCGCTCCGCTAATGTCTAAAAAATCCATATATAGCATTCTCCTTTCTTGTCTGGAGATTTGAATACGCCAAAGAAGGACAAATAAGTTAACATGTAAACCCCTACCGATTTTTACGCCATTCTGAAGTTTTTCCAATATGTCATTATTCTCTGCCGATGCTTGCAGCTTTAATTTAATCGCCTGCATTGACAACCTGTACTAACCTGTACCGATTCAATGGTCAACGGTCAATTGTAGCTCTTTTCAGCGGAGCTGATAGAACCTCGCTATAATGATCATTATGTCGTCCGCAGCTTCGCCGAGCTGGGGGACAGAGTGCTAAGAGAGAGTGAAAACAGAGTATAAAACTAGCATCGCGCAGCGTAGCGGATGCGAGGTGGAGAGCAGGAGTGATGCATGTGGTAGTGCGACGTGTAGAGCTGCTGCCGACGCCGACCGCGTTTCCCCGCATTCGCGCCGAAGGTGTCTGATGTCCGTGAGGGCAGCCGAGGCCACTGCCGGCGGCTCGGCAGATTTCGACCAGAGAACTGGACACTTGTCGCTTCCGAAAGACTGAAGTGATCGATTGCTAATCTTAGCATTCTTAATCTGCACTTGCATGTCAAAAAAATTATGCGTGGCTCTGCTATCACAAACCCCAGAGAGCAGTGGAGATGGGGGAAGCCCAGCAAAAGTGAGACTAAGTGTGGGGTTGGCCACTACTTTACTAGGCTTTCGCCAGCTCCGCTGGTCTCTGGTGTTTGCGATAGCAGAACCACGCATAATTTTTTCACCCTTGCCTATATATAAATTAAATTCATTCTTCTTTGTCCCCAACTGTCTGGTATTCGTCTATCCTTTCGAAATTTTTCTACTGCTTTCAACAGAGCTTCCTTACTTTTTGGTCGCAGTTCATTAATCAGCCTAGCGGGAATCTCGTCTAACCATGTGGCTGTTTGCTTAGGAAGTTTCTCTTTGGCCTTCTTCCAATTGAATTTTACCAGCGCCAGCTCATTTTCCATGTGGTTCTCTTTCATGATCTTTTCTCCCTGAAAAACAAACTCGTCACTGCCTTGGAAAGATTCGGTTGTTATATTTTTTCATGTAATTTAATGTCGCGTCCCCTTTCAGTTTGTTTCCATCTTCGTCTAGGATATCTTATCGTATTGGTCCAGACATCCTGCGTAATAAGTTTATGTGGTTCCAAAAGATTCTATGTACGGCATTCTTTTCCTCATGTATTTCTGAGAGCCTACGTTCGCTTTCAGCTTTTATCTTTCCTTGAACCAGCATTTGAACCATAGATTCCTTCTCCCGGTACATTTCCCATTTTCTGGCTACATCATCCTGGGGCCGCTGAGCTTTTTTTTTGCCTACTTGTGCTATCGTGATGATTTCTGTCGTTCAGCGATCGCTTTTCCTATCTCCCTGTTCCACCAGATTTTCTGTTTCTTTTTTCCTTTCCAACGAGCATGTTGCGTCTCTTTCCGTATTTCTGTCGTAATTACATTTAGCAGCTAAACATATTACCACTCTTTGCTTGGCCATTTCCTAAGTTCTTCCTAGAATATTTTGACTATATTTGTTACTCGTTCAGCGTTCAAACTTGGACTGGCCAATTTTCGCTCCTTGTCTCTTTCTCAACGACATATCCCATTTTCAAAATGATGCGCTTTTGATACCTCCCTATGCTGCTATACCCTTCCTCGTCAATGACCATTTCTCTCAACTTATCATAAATTCCTTCTGTCATCAGACTATAATCATTGGTCAATTGCCGGTTTTCGCCTTCCCACGTGGTATGCCCATCACACTTAGGTCCTGTATTCACGATAACCAGGGTATGTTGATCACAAAGATCGAGCACTGACTACCCGTTGTTGTCGGATAGCCATCTAGATCCTGTGTATTGGCATTCATGTCACCTAATAGGATAATTTCGGTTTCATTCCCGAAACCCATAATATCCGCACTTAGGCATTTCACTAACCCTTGATTCTTCTATCTGCAATTATTTCCGGTCCACAAATACGCTACGCCCCGGCAAGTCTTCTTTCCACTTATTGTGCTTGATAAGCAAATATGTTCTTGATAATTTGAATTTACTCCTTCCCATATGGATCTCTGATGTATGAACATTCCTACTCTCTCACCCTTTCTTTCCGATTTATTTCTGGTGCACCCTTCACAAACATAACTGCCAATCACTAGCGGCTCTTCCGAGTCTCTGAGGTCCATTTCTGTAACCGCATAACCACCCCATTGGTTCTCTATTAAACTGCTCCTCAATCTCTACCAACATTGCCTTTCTTCTGCCGCCCTGCACGTTTATGTAGCCTATTGCATGGCGAGCCCTCTTCCTTGCTTTCCTCCTTTTTCTCTTATGGATCTTATGGACTGCGATGCTATGCTGAGGTTCATCTATGGTACCTTCATTATTACCCACCCTGGCCTCCTGAGCGCCCGTCGGCCTCCCAAAAAGCAACTGTGCGACCAGCAAGTCGCCAGCCTACTTCTTGTCCAAGCCTGCGGTTTCAGTAGATCCCGTCTCGATGAAAACCACCACACATTCTTACTTCCCCGTTTACTTCTGGAATTACGAAACCCTTTTTTCGGCTCAATCTCTATACCGCCTCATTTGCAGCCACAACCGCTCTTCGTACGTTACTGTCCCGTAAGGTCACCTCCGGCTCCGTGCACACCACAATCTGCACCCGAGGGGACATCTCCCGCAAGTCGTCTACCCCCTTCGCGAAGCGCTGAAGTAGTCCTGCCCCTTTCCTGTTTAGGACGTCATTTCGCCACCCGATACTTTGTTTGCATCCGCCGGTCGCTTTGCTACTGAGTTTGCGTCCGCCGGCATTTCAACGAGCTGTTCTTATGCTCGCTCCATGACAACGCCCAACGTCCGCCCTGGAGATGTCCCTACTGACACTCTGTAGTCGCCTGTCACCTTCGTCACAATTGCCTCTGAGCACCTAGCCAGGTTTGAGTCGCCGGCGATAATAACTCTTTCACCCTCTCCTGCTGTCGAGGCCCCTCCCTACTTCCTCTTTCTGAGTTATTCGGATTTGACAAGGGGCACTGACTTCTGTGTTGCTGCTTTTTCCTGGTGGCGGCTTCAAGGTAGGTGAGGCTGTTTCCTTTTACACCCAACCTAGGTTGCACTCATTCCACGTGCTTTGTTGACACTCCCTGTCCTGTCACCTCGGGAGACAGCTATCCTATCGTCACGACCATTGTCGTTCATGATGGCGGCCCTGTTCAGCTTTTTCTTGGCTGCTTCAAGTGTTTTTTCCACCGCCTTCTGTGCATCACGTTCTATGCTTAGCTCGTTGCTTAGCTCTTCGACCTGTTCCACAAGCTCAACCTGGAAATCCTCAATTTTCTTTGGAAGAAAACGTAGTGTCCGTACAATTGTTATCGCAATAAAACTGAAATGGCGGTCTTGGCGCGCGCACGTTTTCAAACATCCGAAATTGAATGATGATTGTGGTTTTGTGAGAGTCGCACGGTTCGACAAGAATCTGGTGGTAAGCTTTCAATATGTCTATCTTGCTACAGATGAAGAAACCATGCATCGATGCAGTGAAGCCATGAATGTACAGTATAGGATAGCGATCTAAAAGGGTAAGCTTGTTGAACGTACGATAATCGCCGCACGGCCGCCAGTAGCTTGTATTCATCATCATCATCATCATCATCATCATCAGCCTATATTTTATGTTCACTGCAGGACGAAGGCCTCTCCCTGCGATCTCCAATTACCCCTGTCTTGCGCTAGCGTATTCCCACTTGCGCCTGCAAATTTCTTAACTTCATCATCCCATCTGGTTTTCTGCCGACCTCGACTGCGCTTCCCTTCTCTTGGTATCCATTCTGTAACCCTAATGGTCCACCGGTTATCCATCCTACGCATTACATGGCCTGCCCAGCTCCATTTCTTCCGCTTAATGTCAACAAGAATATCGGCTATCCCCGTTTGTTCTCTGATCCACACCGCTCTCTTCCTGTCTCTTAACGTTATTCCTAAGATTTTTCGTTCCATCGGTCTTTGTGCGGTCCTTAACTTGTTCTCGAGCTTCTTTGTTAACCTCCAAGTTTCTGCCCCATATCTTAGCACCGGTAGAATGCAATGATTGTACACTTTTCTTTTCAACGACAGTGGTAAGCTCCCAGTCAGGATTTGATAATGCCTGCCGTATGCACTCCAACCCAATTTTATTCTGTAAATTTCTTTCTCGTGATCAGCGTCCCCTGTGAGTAATTGACCTAGATAAACATACTCCTTTACAGACTCTAGAGGCTGACTGGCGATCCTGAATTCTTGTTCCCTTGCCAGGCTATTGAACATTATCTTTCTCTTCTGCATATGCATCTTCAACCCAATTCTTACACTTTCTCGATTAACGTCCTCAATCATTTGTTGTTATTCGTCTCCATTGTTGCTGAATAGGACAATGTCATCTGCAAACCGAAGGTTGCTGAGATATTCGCCGTTGATCCTCACTCCTAAGCCTTCCCAGTCTAACAGCTTGAATACTTCTTCTAAGCATGCAGTGAATAGCATTGGAGAGATTGTGTCTCCTTGCCTGACCCCTTTCTTGATAGGTATCTTTCTACTTTCCTTGTGGAGAACCAAGGTAGCTGTGGAATCCTTGTAGATGTTTGCTAAGATATTCACGTATGCCTCCTGTACTCCTTGATTACGCAATGACTCTATGACTACTGGTATCTCTACTGAATCAAATGCCTTTTCATAATCTATGAAAGCCATGTAGAGAGGTTGATTGTACTCCGCAGATTTCTCGATTACCTGATTTATGACATGGATATGATGCATCGTAGAATATCCCTTCCTGAAGCCAGCCTGTTCTCTTGGTTGGCTGAAGTCAAGTGTTGCCCTGATTCTATTGGAAATTATCTTGGTGAATATTTTATACCATACTGAAAGCAAGCTAATGGGTGTATAATTCTTCAGTTCTTTAACGTCTCCCTTCTTATGGATTAGTATAACGTTGGCGTTCTTCCAGCTCTCTGGTACACATGAAGTTGTGAGGCATTGCGTATAAAGGGCCGCAAGCTTTTCAAGCATATCTCCTCCATCTTTGATGAAATCTACTGTTATTCCATCTTCTCCAGCAGCTTTTCCCCTGGTCATGTCTTTCAAGGCTCTTCTAACTTCAGCGCTAGTTATAGAAGGAGCCTCTGTATCCGGTTCATCACTATTTTGAATGAAAGTAGCTTGGCTGTTTTGGGCACTGTACAGGTCAGTATAGAATTCTTCCGCTGCTTTTACTATGTCATCGAAATTGCTGATGATATTACCATGCTTATCTTTCAGTGCATACATCTTGCCTTGTCCTATGCCAAGCTTTTCTTACTGATTTAATGCTGCGTCCATATTTTACGGCTTCCTCAATCTTTCCCACGTTATAATTTCGAATATCCCTGACCTTTTTCTAGTTGATTAGTTTTGACAGTTCAGCGAATTCTATCTGATCTCTTGAGTTGGACATTTTCATCTTCTGTCGTTCCTTTATTAGGTCCTTTGTTTCTTGGGAGAGCTTACCTACTGGTTGCCTTGGTGCCCTACCTCCCACTTCAATTGCTGCTTCTGAGATCAACCTAGTTACGGTTTCATTCATTACTTCTATGTTGTCTTTATCTTCCTTTTCTAAAGCTGCATATTTGTTTGGAAGCACCAGCCTAAATTGATCTACTTTTACCCTTATTGCCTCTAGGTTGGCCTGTTTCCTCTTGACTAATTTCACTCTCTCTCTCTCTCTCTTCATATTGAGAGAAATCCGAGACCTCACTAACCTAAGGTCACTGCACTTAACCTTACCTAACACTTCTACATCCTGCACTATGCTTGGATCGGCAGAGAGAGAGTATGAAATCTATTTCATTCCTTGTTTCTCCATTAGGGCTTTTCCAGGTCCACTTCCTGTTGCTGCGCTTGCTGAAGAAGGTAAGGTATTCATTATTCGGAGCCTATTCCTTTCCGCGAATTCTACTAACATCTCTCCTCTTGCATTCCTAGAATCGATGCCGTAGTTGCCAATTGCTTGCTCACCAACCTGCCTTTTCCCCACTTTTGCATTGAAGTCGCCCATGACTAAAGTATACTGAGTTTTCACCTTTCTCATTGCTAGTTCAACATCTTCATAAAACTGTTCTATTTCTTCGTCATCGTGACTAGAGGTTGGGGCATAGGCTTGTACTACCTTTATTTTGTACCTCCTATACAGCTTTATTACTACAACTGCTATCCTCTCATTTATGCTGTAGAATTCATCAATGTTGCCCGATATGTTGTTATGCACTAGAAATCCTGTCCCGGATTTCTTATCTGGAAGACCTCTGTAGCAGAGGACGTGGCCGTTAGTCAGCACTGTGTAAGCCTCACCAGTTCTTCTAACCTCACTAAGGCCAATAATATCCCAGAAAATGCCTGATAATTCTTCAAATAGTCCTGCTAAGCTAGCCTCACTCGAGAGGGTGCGCGTGTTGAACGTTGCCAGGTTCAGTTTCCATTGGCGGCCTGTCTTGACCCAGACATTCTTAGCACCCTCTGCCGCGTAGCAGGTCTGACCGCCACCTTGGTCAGGTGCTCCGCAGCCACTGGGAACTGAGGGCCATGGGTTAATTGTCGGAGTCATGAGGGAGGTAGTGGCCGAATACTGCACCAGGGAGGCCAATTCCTGTTCTGGTGAGGGAGTGACTTTTTTTTATGAAGCTTTATGGGCCTTCCTAGTTTGGTTGCACCTGAACTAGTATAGCCCCACTAGCTCTCGGCGATATATTTTTTTCTTGCCGCTATCAGGCACCACTCCATGCCTGAAATGTGGTGGACTGGAGTAGGATTCGAACTTACGACCTTCAGATTTGAAGCCGGGTATTCTACCTTTGCTCCACGCCACCTATTTGGAAAGCAGACGATCGAGCGGTAGCGGATGGACGACAAAACCCAGCTCAAGCCTGTATTTGAACTCTTGCCTTGCTATTTTCAGGCAATCTGGGGCTAAGCGACGAAGCATGGCACCTACTTGTGGTCCTTTTCTGACAAGGAATTGCATGACGTGACCGATGGGGCGATTCGGCGCGGGAGGCTGGAACTCTGAGAATTCCGCCAGGATGGCAGAAAAAGGTGCAGGCACTTTGGTATGCGCTCGTAGGAGACGCAAAGGTGGCGGAGAAGTGTTCATGTCTTGGACAGATATGTAAATCGTCGAGACGAGAAGGCGGCTCCGGCGAAGATCGATAAGGATAAAGTTCGAAAGAAAGTCTTCTCCAATGATCAGGCCACGGACGTTGAGGACAATAGATATCCATCGAAATAGGCGTCGCAGACCGACGTCGAGTGTGACTGCTATTTGGCAATGGGCAATTGTCGAACCTTTCCCGGCAGTGACGAAAACTGTGTCGTAGTGGTGGCTTCAATGGTCTTTGTAGGTTGGGGGAACGAAACAAATTGATGTGCCGGCATCTATGAAGTAGCGAACTTTGATGACGCAGTCGGTGACACAATAAAGGAGGCTTGTCGTAGGGCCGATGACAACTGCTTTCATAAGTGACTGGCACGACCGCTCCCGGAAAAGTTGCAAGACGGGCGGCACTGACGAGCCCGAGAGCTGTAATTGGTGCGACAAAAAAAAACCCGCCAGTGGAGTAGGCATAACTTATTTCCGGGGGGATGGGGGAGGGCGTAACGCACTTGACGAGGCTAAGGGAGGGAGAGGGGAGGAGGGTGCAATAACAGAAATATCAAGGAGGCGGGGGCGGCCCGTGCTGGGTGTGCCAACCCCTGGCTACGTCCCTGGAACCAGTCAACGGAGATGATAGAGACCAGGCCAAATTTCGTAGTTTTGAGGGATAAACACACATATGACGCTGCTGGCGGCTACCCGCGTCGCACCGTATAGGGCAGCAATCACCGTGATTAGCGCATCAAGTTGGGCCATAACTTGCTAGTTCGAACCGACAAGGTCGTCAACACGCACTTGAAACTGCTGCAGAACGGAAGCTGGTACGTCGTAG
Source organism: Dermacentor silvarum (assembly GCF_013339745.2). Lineage (NCBI taxonomy): Eukaryota > Metazoa > Arthropoda > Arachnida > Ixodida > Ixodidae > Dermacentor > Dermacentor silvarum. The sequence goes on from NC_051162.1 coordinate 33,546,509, forward strand.
GTGTGTGTGGTGGATATCGTGGGTAGCAAGTCGTCATTGTTGCCAGTGATTCGAGAGACATCGTAGCTGATGAGGCACTTAATATTATCCGTACCTGAGGTGGCAGGCATTGCAGAAAGTGTTCGCGTCAGATTTTTTAATCGAGTTGTGGTGGTTTGGTTCCAGGTAGCTAGGTCATGTGGTCAAGGAGCTGCGTTGGCTTTATATTGTAACGTAGGTAATATTACCAAGTTCCTCCGATGACAGGAGCTCCTGAATGTGACGCGGCAAGGAGTCGGTGGTGCGCTGTTGAAGCTCTTTATTTGGGTTGTCGAGAAGGTTCGTGGGTGGAAAGAGCTCGCAGAATGTCACGTAGAAGAGATGCGACGTATGGGTTGATTGCACTCATGACATAGTCGTATTTGTCCGTCTGCAATGCGATTCGGCGGCGCAACCAGCCTCGGTAAGGATGAACAACAGATCACAGTCAGAAGGACGGAATTCGGGAAGCTAAAGTGCGGTTGAGCGTCCGGTGTCACCAATTTGTAGGAACAGTCCAGGGCGAATATCGTTTGCTACGCTAGTGACAAGCAGTAAGCCGCGCGGTGCTCAAGGACAGTTCACACACCAGCGTCTGATGAAAGGCCACAAAAGTGCTCCTAAGATTCTGAAAGCTACCGAACTGAGCGACTGTCTGTGATATAGAACCGTGCTGTTTCACTGCGCAGGGGGCATCAACGCTGTGGACATAAACGCGACAGCTACTTCTCCTAATGTTTACCTACCTTCTCGCTTTACCGCAGTGCAAGGTAGCCAACGAGGCTCCATCTTGGTTAACCTCCCTGCCTATGATTTATCCTTCCCACTCTCACTTTCCCATTAGATTGGGTCACCGGGTAGGTGCCACTAGGTACGTGCCGCTCTTCAATGACAAAGAAAATCTTGTAAAATGTATCCAGTACAGGGTGGAACTGAACCCACATAATATTTATTAGGATAATCTTGTACAAATGTATATTTGTACACACACCACGCACGGACTTCAGAACGGCGCCTGCTAAATGGCGCAGTACGTCCAAAATGAGGAGCAGATAAGAAAAAGAATTAGACCACAAGGAGTTAAGAAAAGACGTACAAAGGATAAGTATAGAGATCATAAGATTTGTTACATAAACATCCAAGGTAGTTGGAAGCAGGATATTTGGCTGGAAATTTAAACGCAGCTGAACGACGAAGCTCATAGCGCGTACGCCTTGACCGAAATGCAGCTACGGGATCTGGAGCAGACGCCTCTTATTGACAATTTTGTATGGGCAGGACACACCAGAATGACTGGGTCAAGGAAAGGTGGAGGTGTAGGCATGCTAATTAGGCAAGGTATGAACTGCCAAAAGGTAAGAGAGACATGTAAGGAGCATATATAAATTATCTGCACACGGGAAGGAAAAAAGATGTGTCTGGAAGGTGTGTGGATGTGGTGATATAAAAAGATATGGTGATACACTGTATTGATTTAAATAAAGATACCTACCACATGATTTGGCACTTTGTACCGTCTTTATTATTTTGTCACTAGGGTGACTATGCGAGAGCCGGCAGGAACATCAATTCGCTCGCTGCTGTATAGCTTTGTGGTCGCTATAGTAGACGGCCATGGGTTGTGTAACAATGCTTGATCACAAAGGGCGCGAAGGCGCTGGGAGCCATTTGGCGCCTTCGCGTCCATTCCCGTTTCCGCTCCCGCCGTTGTTCTTCATGGCATGCTGTTCTTCCTCGGTCCGCGCAATACGCGGCCTACCCATTACACGGCCGCAACGCAGCTGAGATAACGTGCGTAAACAGTGCGTGAGGTCACCAGCAAAAGAGACGCACCTATTGGCTGCAACGCAGCTGGGGCAGATAAGCCTAGATACGCTTTGTATCTAGGCTACGGCGTTTTTTGGTCTACGCGCTCGGTATACGCATGGAGCGATCCGCTGGACACTAGCCTATAACAGCTCCACTGTAAAACGATATGGGGCGGGGGGGGGGGGGGGGCGATACAGAACAAGTTCAGTCGTGGCAGATGCTTAGATGATAGTATTTGTCGTGACGCGCTGCATAAGGATTTCACTAGCTCAGAATAGACATGAATAGCATTTCTAGATGTTAAGGGAGCTTACGACAACGCAGACAGGGCATTGCTATGGGATAAATTGAAGCACACGGCAAAAGACGATGGTTTCGAGTAGCTTTTTGAGGAAATATATAGAGAAAACCTAGCACAAGTCGCATAGGAAGGCCACGAATGCAATGTTATTGTGGAAATTCATCGAGGACTGAAGCAAGAATGTCTTCTGTCTCCAATGTTGTTCGCGCTTCATGTTAAAGGCATAAAAAGACAACTGGAAAGTTTCGATCTATCTTACATCCACAATGGACCAGAAGGTGCAGCAAATGCTCCCTAGGCTGATGTATGCAGACGACATAGTGCTACTAGCCGCCAATGTAAGATTTTTACAGACACTTGCGGATATGTGTGGCAGCTGAGTAATAAATCTAGCACAGTAAAATCGGGAATTATGATCTTTAGTGCGGTACAAGTAACGACGTGGTATCAATTTAGCAAGTAGTCATAGCCATAGGAAAAAAATATGAGCACCTGGATGTAAACATAAACGAAGGAAATACCTGTTAAAGCGTTCACCAAGATTATCAATCTGAAAATAAAAGAGAATCAGAATGCGGCGAAAATAAAACATAGTGCACTTCGGGGCTACAATAAGTACGAAGTAGTGCGAGGAATTTGGAAACATGTAATGGTGCCAGCGCTAACGTTTGGAAATTCAGACATCTTGTCGGGGTTGGAGATTGACCAGAGAACGGTGGGCAAAATGACATTTGGGGCACATGGTAAAACTACAAATGAGGCAGTGCAAGGTGACCTGGGTTGGGCTTCTTTGGAAGTCGGAGAAGCGAAGCGCAAAATTGCTTTTGAGGTAAAACTAAGGAACATAGAAGGAAAAAAAATGACCGGATAAAGTGGCCAAATACCTGCACCTCAAAAGTATGGGAACGGAATGGAGGAAGAGGTCAAGAAAGCTCGCAACGAAGTATAGGGTAATTGAAAGTGTAAATAGACATTCAGGAGTCATCAAAAAGAAGCAGAGAGAAACAGAGAGTGAATTAGGTACAAAGTATGGAAACAAGAAAGCCCACGTAGAACTAAAAAGCCGGCTAGGAAGAAATCAGGAGAGAAAATATGTTGTATATATCAGGCCAGAGCATGCTGCTTGAGTTCAAAAACAAATCGGAGCAAATATGCGCCACAGGGTAATGGCATGTGTGGGCTGCAAGAAAGTCCGGAAATGATTCGGCACATCGTATTGGAATGCCAAAATATTCATCCAGCGATGGAGTGGCAACCTTCTAGAAGCATTGGAATTCAAAGCAGATGGAAGGACTAACTGGGGTCAACAATCGACATAAGTGCATCAGAGTACTGGTGGAAAAATAGGAAGGAAGTGTTTGATTAAACCGAAGCCTTTGGAAGAGTAGGTAATTTTACATATAGGGATATAAGTTTTAATTACGCTAGTTAAGATCAAGATCTGATATGCCATAGGCTATAATAATAATAGATATTGTGAAAGTCGAATAAGTCAAGCACGCTGAATTAATCTTAGTCCCCCCCCCCCCTTTTCAAAGAGAATGCCAATATACATCTTGATCAGAAATTAGCCTGACAGAGGAGCCTGCATGGTTGCATACACACCTTATACATGAGGCGTTTCAGCGGTGGGCATACTGCAGTGCGTCGCTACATTGCTTCAATGGTAATCGCGTTAATGTCGACATTACTCGTGACACGGTTTCTGACGAAATTTGTGCTTGGCCATTTCGGATGCTCGCTGACTTCGAACCCTGTGCGGAAAAAACTGCGCGCAAGCCTGTCAATTTATTTTACTTTTTTTGTGTCGCCTGGATTCGCGTTAAAAAAGGTTATCAGGTTCTGAAGAAAGCTTGAGGGGTACTGATTTCTACAGTAGAAACCACGTGCTCCGAAAATTTGCATGCATTTACGCTTACAAATGTAATACGGCCTACTAGAGAACATGCAGAACTGCCAATGCAACATGATAAAGCAGATAACAAAATTGATCACTAACGAGAAGTCCATAAAGTTAAGCAGCGTTTTGAGTTGGGCTTATTGGTTATTCATTGTACAGGAGGACAGTACCTGAATCCGTCGAAGACGACGAGAGGCACAAAGAAGACACACACACCACTGCTGCACTTTCAATATTTTGGGAGGACCCTTAAGCATGGCTTTTAAGAGTGTAACGCGATAGCAATCAGATCCCTAACAGCAGTAGCGCACCCAGGATTTCTGCCAGGGGGGGGTTGACAGTTTGCCAATACCATCTAAACAGCACTAATTTTGATTTCTTCACGGGAAATTGTCAAAAAATGAGCTTTTTGCGAGTGTGCAGGTGATTGCGCGTATTACATCTTATTTACAGTACTCAAATGCGCAAGGAAAGAAAAGGGGTCAAACAAAAGGGGGGTTTAAGTCGGCCTCAGGGGGGGGTTACAACCCCCGAATCCCACCCCCCCCCCCGTCGGTGCGCCACTGCCTAACAGCTTCTCACGCTTTCCGACAACTGCATCTTAAGTAACCGTAATGGTTCCCGGGAAACACTGGCGGCGAACGCTATGTACGAAGGCGAGCTTTCTGGTAGAAACGTGGCCTCTTGCGTGGGCCGATCCCGGAGATACTGCCCAGCCGCGCCAAAAAAATTGCATAATTTTCAGGTTTCCGTTTTTGTTTCGTACTTTTAATATTTCAGTCTGAGAAGATTTAACATAAAAGGCATGCGCTGTGGGTGTTTCGTTTCATGACATTTGTTTGTGGATTGCCATTTTCAAAATTCCGAGGAATAGCTTTGCCAAGAATGCAAGACGAGGTATGAGCAACATTAATGATAGAATGGTGTGGCATACCTAAATATATTTGAAGGGCCTGCATGGTTGGGGATGATTTTCTCGGCCGCGGGCGCCAAAGCCGACGCCGACACCGACGCCGCATTTTCTGCGACACCGGGCCCTGAACGCTATCGCGTTAAAACTTTCGTTGTGTCTATCTTCGCGTTCGTCGGATTTATCCGCTGTTCTCATATGCGAGAAACCAAAGGCAATGCTTACTGAGAATACGGAAAAGAGTACGAGCGTAAAATGTTAGAAGAGATTACTAAAAAAAAAAAAAAACATTACAAGCATTTATAGAAAGAACGACTCATTTCCTTGATCCTTATTTTATAATCTATAGCAGTGCAGTGTTAAGGCTGATTTACCAGGGTCGAGAATGCACAGCTTAACTTCTGTGTACAATAATCTCGCATATAGCATCTTGTTTTCAAGCTTACGTGTCAAAACGTGAGCTGGTGCATTGCTTACAAAAGCAGTTATTTGCTTATTACATCAGTTTTATAAAATACATCCCTCATACAAAACTTACTCAGTGCTAGCTTTAGTGACTGTTTAGTGCAATACTAATTGTTTTATTGCAATAGCAATTCTATGGACACTCCATAGAAGTTCTGCCGTAGTCGTCTCCGCAGCCGTGGTGTTCCGTATAAATTCCAAAGGCGATAACACCGTCGCCGCGCGCAGTATTCTCTATGTACGATTGAAAGCGTGGGAGGTTGAGCCGACGATGGTGGCTGAATCTCACCCGCGCAAGGGAAGAAAGCGGGACGAAAGCGCGCTGTCTTCCGTCGCGCTGAAGGCACCTAGGGGGAGGGGAGGGAGGGGGTTATATTTCGGCGGTGGCTGCGTATGGCGTGGCAGCGCGCAGTCCCGCAGGCCCTATCATCAAAGTGATCTCCAATGGGGGCAGAGTGCACCGATTGATGATGGCTGTGTTGTCGCCGCTTAGTTCACGCTGAACCGAGATGCAACACGAAGGTCAACTCGCTCGCTGTTGCGGCCGCACTTTCTCACTCCAGCGTTTTGACAGCAAGTGTGCGCGGTCATCGAGTGAGACGCGTAAAACTTGTGACAATGTGACCATTGTGTTCAGTTGCGATGAATATTTATTTAGTTGTTGAAATGCATTCTTACCGTGTCTAAGCAATTCGTTGAAAGAGACCTTTATCTCGTAATCCTCCCTAGTAACATGAAATTCCACTAAATAATTTCTGAAAAAAAAGAGCAGGGTTTGTTCAATATATTGTCGCCATTGTCGTACAACAAATATAATGAAATTAACTGTTTGTTACACTCATCCGGGGATCAGATACGTCGGCTATTTGTGAGGTTTGCGACAGTGCTAGTTGGTGTTCCATGTTACGGTAACTCACAGCACATACCGGAATACGGACAGGATACGACGAAGACAAGCGCTGTCTTCCTCAGCTCTTGTCTTTGTCGCGGTGTGCGGTGTAAGTCACCGGCTATTTATACATGGCTCAATAAACCTTGCAGCGTAATCACTTGTGGCATAAGTTATACAATATACACCTGTATTCGCGTCACACACAGAATCAGATTACACAAGGTTCGGCGGCAACAAAGGCAACAGATAGGTAACAACCAGGCCGAATTAACACTTCATAGCAGCTGGAACCATTGGTAACATTCGAGAAACTTCCGATACAGAAAGGCGCGTCCGGTACTGAGCGATAATTTGTTAGCCGAAGAAGGACAGTCACTGGAAAAGATACATAAATACTGGTGGCAGTGCCGCCCCTCTTGAAAAGCATTGTCCCGACGCCACGAGCATAAGGGTACGGCCACGCTAGCGGCAAAAACACGCGGCAAAAACGCGCGTCAAGAACTCGCTGCAACGCGTCATGCCGCGCGCGGCAAAAGCGGCAGGAATCGGGGGTTTTGCGGCGTGCCGCGCGAAATGGGTTCGAGACCCATTTCTGCGGCAAATACCGCGTGCCGCGAGATGAAGAACCAATCAAGAGCGACGAGGGTGACGTCACGGAGCCATGGCAACCGGAACGCCATCGCTCCGCGCCGGCTTTCCAATCGACGATCGTGGTCTCTCGCGGTTCCATGGAGGGACTTGTGGACGCTGTCCGATCGTACCCTTTCTGCCCACGGTGATTCAGCGTTCCGAAGCGCGCGAGATCTTATCGCGCGGCCGCGCGGCTAGACGCGCTTGCCACGGTGGACTCGCGACAAGGCGCTGACGCGCGGCAGCTTGCCGCTCGCGGAATGACGCGCGCGTTTTTTGCCGCTAGCGTGGCCGTACCCTAACACGAAAGCGAATGAAAGTAAAGCAGCGATGAAATTGAGACCGAGAGTTCGTTAGCGTTGGTCGAATGGCTTAAGTAGTCCTGCGCTACCACGTCGGCCAATATTGCGCGATGGCTTCCATAAGCTTTGCCGTAAGCCGTTCCTAATCAGTAATGATAATTTCTGAGGCACCTTGTGGTAGGATATATTTCACGAAGATTTTCGCCGCTTCAGCGACACTACCTTTAGGCGGGGCTTTCATTTCGGCGTATAGGGATAAGGGTACGGCCACGCTAACGGCAAAAAAAAAGTTGCAGTGGCTTAGCTCGGCTATGCCAGGATATACGTAGCGTTAGCAAAGGTTCAGCTGATTATTCTTAGCTTTCCTGGTTGTCTCCTACGCTCAACCGCTAATTGCCAGGCAACTACTTCTGGATCCGATGAGTCAAGCTTCTCCGTTCTTCTGCGCTGTTGAGCAGCATTTGCGCTCTCCTTCTCCATGACTATACCACACTGGCAAACGCCAGTCAGAAGCGCAGCGGCTCCAGCGCAGTGTCAGACGGCAACTGCACAGCAAGCGCGCCGGCGCCAGTGCGTCTACCACGGCTACGACGTCACTCCTCTGGAATGCGCAGACCGGCGGCGGCGGAGTGCGCGAGAGGTGCCGGCTCCGGTGCGCAAGCCGTGTGACATCACTGATCCTTGCGCATGCGCAGCACGGCTCTTGATGTGCCGCGCGAAACGGGCTTGGCTAGGCCAGTGTAGCTAACGCTACAAAAACATGCGCGTCCTGCCGCCGGCGGCAAGTTGCCGCGCGTCAGCGCCTTGCCGCGAAGCCACGCGCGTCTCGCCGCGCGGCAGCGCGATAAGATCTCCCGCGCTCTCCGAACCCGCGAGAAACACCGCGAGCGCTCGTTGTTTCATGCAAGAGACGACGATCGTCGATTGAAAACCCGGCGCGGACCGGCGGCGGTCCGGTTGTGATGGCTCCATGACGTCACCCTCGTCGCTCTTGATTGGTTCTTCATCTCGCGGCACGCGGAATTTGCCGCAGAAAAGGGTCCCGAAGCCATTTCGCGCGGCACGCCGCAACACCGCCGATTCCTGCCGCTTTTGCCGCGCGTTTTTGCCGCTAGCGTGGCCGTATATGGCACATACACACTAGCGGCAAAACGCGCGCCGCGCGCCGGCGGCGGCAAGATGCGCGCCGCGAAAGCAGCCGGGAAACAGGTTTTTCTTGCCGCGGCGGGGATCGCTCCTGGACCGATTTTTTGCGGTTTGCCGCGTGCAGCGGATGGAGGAGACCAATGACAGCGGCCCGCTTCCGTGACGTGCGCGCGGGAAACGGGTGTCATGCGGACCCGCCCGAACGCTTGTTTCGTACTCGCGTACGGTGTCAGCCGAAAACTCGTTTCGCACTATCGTCTGCACGCGTCAGCTCCCAGACGGAGCTGACGGATAAGTTCGAGAAGAGGAGAGGAGTCTAGTCTGTCACGTGACTGGGAGACGCTCGTGAGCGGCGGGGAGTGCGGACGTGTGAAGACCGGCTCCCGCTTCTGAAATGCTTTCGGTGATTTAATTTGTGCCTAGTTCGACGATTTTGATGCCTACGGACACGTAGAGTTGTGGCGATCACGTCGATACCCAATTGTTGTAGGTGGGTGGCCTTTTTGCGATTTTATCGCCCTTTTTCGCCCGGACCACGCCGCTGCGAAGCCAACGCTAACCGCGTTGGAGCTAGCGCGGCGAGGTGCTGCTGCGACGCCCGCCGCGTTTCTCGCCTGTGCGGACACTCTAAGACTGTGCAATCATGGACACTGAAGTGGAAGGGCAGCTTCTGACTCCCGAAGAGTTTTCCAAGGATTCCGGATGGCAAACAGTTGCTGTCAGGCGCTCCGGAGCCAAATCGGCGCCCGTTGAGCGAGTTGGTGGCATTTCAACCGGCGCTAAGCCAAACGACAACTTGTCCGCCAAGGGTCGTCGAGACCGTGGCAGGGCGAAAGCCAAGATTATTCGGGGTGGGAGGATGCCCCCGCTGCCCAAAGAAGACGCCAAGATCATCGTCAGGCCAATGGGAGGTCTGAACATCAGCAAGGTGGGCCAGATAGTTGTGGCCGAGGCCATATGGAACGCGGTACGCTCGTCAAGTGTACCTTATATCGAAAGCGAGTGGAGGTGTGCTACGCCTGTGGCCGCCTCGAGCATCGAGCAGACGTCTGCCCCTCTCCAGATGAAGCCGTGTGTAAAGGATGCGGCGTCGCCAACCCCGACGAGCAACACAAGTGCGACCCCAATGCAGGCTGTGCGGTGGCCGACACTTCAGCGCCGCCGGGCACCCACTGGTTCAAAAGGGTACAAGCGTACCCCCGGCCTGGCGTTCGGCTTCCTTCAGGGGTGATACGCTTGGGAAAGGAGCCTGCGCCCTGAATTCCCGTCGAAACCAACGTGAGCACGGAAAAAAAGTGGTGTCTGGGCCGCTCCCATGGCGGTCATTTCCCATGTGGCGCCCCAAGCACCTATTGAGGTGGGGGCACCTTCGGGTTGAGGCAAAACACCCCTTTCCAAGCGTTCAGGTTCCATAATGGCCGAGCACCAGGCCGGGAGCGCGCTTGTACCTATTTCACCGGTAGGTACCCGGCGGCAGCACTTGCCTCCCACAGCCGCGGCGGATGCTCGTCTACAAGGCCGTCTGTGGTTGGACAAGAGGCGCCCAGAGACAACAGCTGAAATCTCTATTGGGCCCTCTTTCGAGATGTGGACCCCCACGACAGCCGAGCACCAGGCCAGGGGACATCTCTACCCATGAGAAAAACCGGTGGGTTCCCGGCGGCACCGGGATTTGAACTCGGTACCTCCCGCATACGAGGCGGATGCTCCACCGCTAGGCCATCGCTGCGGTCGCCGCCAAGGAGTGCAACCAGTGGTACCAGATGCCGTACCTCGTCAGACGCAGGCGCCGGGAGCGATCTCGAGTCAATAGAAGCAAGTCTCCGGCCTTCGCCAAGGGCGAGCGACAGCTCCCGGATATCGCCGGTCGCTCCGGGGCCCGCGGGAGCTCCAGATCCAGGAACCCCTCTCCGTCGGTTACCCCTGGGCGTTCCAGGTCCCCGTCCAGAGAGAGATCCAGGTCCAGGGGCAGATCCAGGCGCCGCTCCAGGCGCCGCTCCGGGAGCCGCTCCGTCTCAAGGGCCCGGTCCGGTTCCAGCGTCGGCCAGCAGATGAAGAGAATGTCGACCCTATCCTGGGCTGATAGGGTTCGTGGCGGCGGCGAAACGGGACCCTCCCGGGGCCCACGCGACCCGCTCCCAGAGCAAGCTAGGGACGCCGAGATAGCGCGCCTTCAGAAGGAAAACGCAGACTTAAAAGAAATGGTGAGAAAGATGGCTAGCGAAATGACGGAGATTAAGAAATTGGTAATCAGTCAGAGTGCTTTGGTCAAAGCGTCGGCCCCGACCGCCGTCGAAGTACCAGTTCCGGTCAGCGACTCGGCCGGCGCCTCCAAG
>NC_051162.1:33557317-33617316 GCF_013339745.2 Dermacentor silvarum
TCTGGCCGTCCAGCGCGCCCGTGATCGGGCTGGCAGGCTAGACCTGTCAGTCCCGTCGTTGGATTAGCCGGGTGCGCGTTTTATCGCGTTTTGCTGGACCCAATAAAAGTTTATTCACTCACTCACTCACTGTCACGTGACTGCCGCAGCGGCGCGCCGCCGGTTGCTGTGGCCACCCTGCAGCAGCTGCGTCTTGCCGCCGGCGGCCCGCCGCGCGCGTTTTGCCGCCAGTGTGCACGTGCCATTAGGCAGTCGGTGGCTACGATGATCCATTTATTCTCAGATGTTGAAGCCAGAAAGGGCTCCAATAAGTCCATCTACATCTACTATGATGACCCAAGACGAGGTTCAATAGGTTTCAACAATCCTGCTGGCCTTGTCGGTGCTGTCTTGCGCCACTGAAATCTCGGCAGGTCTTGACATAGTGAGCGACGTCGGCCGCGAGACGCTGCCTGTAATACTTTTCGCACCTTGTGTTCTCCCACATGCTCTTTATCTTCGAGAGCGTGCAGCACAACCCAAGGTGCTTAAAGGCAGGGTCATCTAGCAGGGTGTAAAAAACTTCTGGCGGAACGCCATAGTGATGATGGAACAACGATAAGGTAGGCGGAGCAGGCAGGTGAGCTCTTTCTAACAAGGACGTCGTTTCGCGAAGAAAACGAAGAGAATGCTCCCCTAAAATAACTTTGCGATAATGACAGTCTTGCCTTCAAAGTACTCGGCAGTTATTCTTGCTCTGGTTCTGCCCGTTGTTTTTTGTCGAAGTCGATGGCTCTTCTTGGTCGTCCTGCAACGGCGGGTCGATGGGGGTACGACACAATCAATCGGCATCAGAGTGTTTCCGTCTGTACTTGTAAATCATGGTGATGCCAAATTCTTGCAGCCTGAAGATCCATCGTGCAAGACGGCTTGAAGACTCCTTTCAATTAGCCAGCCAACACGCTGGGCGCCAGGGTCGCTTACGGCATTGAAGGGCATACAGTATTGGTAAAGCCGAAATTTCGCAGCAGCCCAAATGAAACCAAGGCATTCCTTTTCCGCCGTGGAATAAGTGGCTTCGGCTTTGAACAGCGGGCAGCTAGCGTAAGCTATGATCCTTTGAAGTCCATTTTACAGCGAAGCTGCTTACGGCTAGAGTTCCGTGGATGTTTCGTGTGCGTATACAAACCTTGAGGTCCCGCGCGAACGCGCTCGTGACAGTGCTAGCGCGTTCTTCGTCATCTTCTTCCACAGCTGGCAGGTCGGCGTGAAAACGGTCGTGCCACTGCTCGCGCGTTCGTCGTCTTCTTCCACAGCTGGCACGTTGACGTCTCTCGGATATGCATTTTGAGTAGATTCGTTGTCTGCAGAGACCATTTTCAAGATCAGTAGACACCCAGACAGATATTAAGGACTTCTCAAAGATTTACCGCTGCGCGAACCACATCGGCCAGGGGTACGTTCGCACTGCCCTCTCTTTTTCGGCGTTCCAAGCGCTTGGGTATCTAGTTTCTTTCCTTCCACTCTGCCGTTGTGGCGGTAAGTAAACAAACCAGAAACACAAGTTGCCGTTCTCCATGTAAATTTCACTTCTCTTCTGTCGTCGTAATGGGTAGGCCGTGTACAGTCCGGAGTCCCGAGGAGCAATGACGAGCGTTGGCGAGAACATTGCGAGAGTGCAATCGGCGCCGGCGGGCCGCGAACACAAATTGTCCACCGAACAAGACAACTAATGACCACCGATCAAGACAATAAATGTGTTCGTACCTGTGCGCAAAATTCTGTGTCATGTCTGTGTTGTGTACCAAACAGCTTCTCTGGACAGCCACCTTCACAGAGTGGGGTAGCTGAATGTTTTTCTATGGAATAACAAGGCGCCGAGGACTGCGTCGCATGCATTGGTGGGAATTTCGGTATCGGCCTGTTCGTCGAAGTGTGCAAGTACTAAGCGTGACTGCAGGCGTCGTTTGAGTTTTCAAATGCTTCTACTTGCCGTGTTTTCCAGTTTAATTCGAGTCAGATTTCGTTCGATGGTTCAATGGTTCGGTGATGCGTGAAAAGTTCTCGACAAAGCGCCTGTAATTCATGCCAAGAAATCTATGCACTGTCTTTTTGTCTACGGGCTACCGAAACTTTCCGATGGCAGCTGTTTTCTGTCGATCGGGATGAACTCCAGACTTGTTGATGACGTGGCCTAAGAACAGCAACTGTTTCTAGGCAAAACAGCAGTTTTCCGGTTTTTGGGGTAAGTCCGGATGACTTGATTGCGTCTAGTCGTGTTCCGAGGTGCCTCAGTTGTTCGTCAATACTGGTGGTGAAAACGACGACGTCATTCAGTACACAAGGCAGGTCTGCCACTTCAAACCATCCAACACTGTGTCCATGACGCCCTAGAACGTTGCAGGTCCTGAGTGAAACCCGAACGGCATGAACTTCAACTCAAAGGGACTGTCCGGCGTAATAGACGCCGTCTTCTCCAGATCGCCCTCGTCGACATCAATTCGCCAGTAACCTGTCCTGAGAACCGTCGACAAAAAGTACTTGGCATTACAGAGCCGGTTTAAGGTGTTGTCTATCCCTGTGTTATGATTTGGTTGGCCTAGGCTAACGCGGGGTTGTTTGTGCCAGGGTTATTTATACGTGGACAGACAGACAGACAAGACAGACAAAGAACTTTATTAAGGTCCTGTGGAGCCAGCCATTGGAGCCCCAGAGAGGCCCCTGGCTAGCTGTTGGCTAATCCCAAGTTGGAGCCGGGAGGCCATGCCTCTCTGCTCTCTCATGGGCCCTCTGGACAGCCTTGTACTGGTATTCCTGTTTAGTGCTCGTGATGGCCTTCTCACAGTCCTCGCTGTTGTTGAAGTCGTGTAACACAGGGCACTGCCAAAGCATGTGGGCTAAAGTATAGAGTTCTTCCCCGCAATCTGGACTATGAGGATCTATCTCTGTGTGTAGTCTACTCAGGAAGCCTCTCGATGGGTACGAAGCCGTCTGAAGCATCCCGAGCGTACGTAACTGTGCTCTAATCAATTTAGGATGGCGGGGTGGAAAACGTCACCGCTCCCCTTTGTAATGTGCTGTAATTTTATGGAACGTAAGTAGAGGGTCACTATGACCAATAGTCTCCGCACTCGCAGAGGTCCCACCTCCGTCGCAGCGCGTGAGTTCTCGCGCACGGCGGTGAGAAAAATCTAATTGGGGTTCAGGCGACCCGGCAACACGTCGTCTCCCATGTGGGCTAGGAACCAAGTAATGTGGTGGAGAGAGTCTGTATCTGATTTTTTAGAAGCGCTGCCACTTCTTTTGCTACGAGACCTGAGGCGAAGGCCCTGACCGCCACGTGGGAGTCCGTGTAAATAATGGATCGTTTGGGATCAAGCATTGTGATTGCGATGGCAACCTGCTCAGCCACATCAACCATGTTAGTCCTTACCGAGGCCGCGTAGAGAAGTGCACCCCTGTCTTTAACAGCAGAGACTGTGAATTTATCCGCACAACCATACTGTGCGGCATCTACAAAGGATTCAATGCTGGAAGTGTTCTTTAAAAACTCTAGTTCGCACTACTCGCCTTCCCTTATTGTGGTGCGGATGTACATTTCTAGGAAACGGAATAACGACGTAGGTACCTCTGACCATAACATCAAGTGGTACAATCTCCCTCAGGCTGAAGCTAGGTCGAAGACCCGCTGCCTCCAGAAGACGTCGGCCGGCCCGAGAGCCCGAAAGTCTCACAACCTGCGCAGACCTTTGTGCCTCAATCAGCTCTAGGGTAGTGTTGTGCACCCCCAGATGCAAGAGTTTCTCAGTGCTTGCTGTAATCAGAATGCCCAACACTTTCTTGATGCTTTTCCGCATCTTGGTGCCTAGTTGGTGCCTCTCCGTTTTGGTACAATGTAAAGCTGAAACAACATAATTGACGTGGCTCATGAGGAATGCGTGATGCGCTCTAAGCAGGTTGTTCTCACCAATCCCCCCTTTCTTATTATACACTCTCATGATCAGTCTAAGAATGCTTTCAGTTTTGGACGTGAGGTGAGCAATGGTCTTGGCATTACAGCCCCTGGAGCCAAGCAGCAACGCGAGGATTCTGATCGAGTCGACCCTGGGGATTCTCTGATTATTCCTCATATGAACATAAATAGGAATCTGGTACAGAGGCATTAGCCCTCGAACCCGCTGTTTCGATGGCATGTATAGTAAACGTTGGGATTTATTCGGGGAGAGCTTAAGTCCCGTTCCGTCAAGGAAGGACTCAGTAACCTCTAGGGCTTCCTAGAGCGCCTGCCCGACGGCCGCCTCTGAACATCCCGGGCACCAAATTGTGATATCGTCAGCGTAGAGCGCATGTTCCACATTCAGTACAGCTGATAATCTCTTAGAAAGCCCGTGCATCGCAATGTTGAATAGAAGGGGGGAAATTACCGCACCCTGAGGGGTTCCTCTACGTCCGAGCAGAAATGGTTCTGATTTTGATTGTCCTACTTTGATAGCCGCCGTCCTGCCCCTGAGGAAGGCTTCCACAAAGGTAAAGAATCTACCCCCTAGGTTTAGGGCAGAGATTTCTTTGAGAATGAAGTCGTGAGCCACTGTATCAAACGCCTTAGACAAATCTAATGCCAATATGCCTCTCACGTCCCTGCTTCTATTGTCAATAACCTGAGTCTTGAGCAGAAGCATTACATACTGAGCGGAGAGTGAAGGCCTAAAACCAACCATGTTGTGCGGGAACAACTCTTCATGCTCTATGTGCCTGGAGATTCTGTTATGTATAGCGTGTTCTGTCACTTTGCTTAAGCATGAGGTGAGTGAAATTGGGCGGAGGTTATCCAGGCTAGGCGATTTCTGGGTTTGGGAACGAGAATTACCGTCGCCTGCTTCCACGATTCCGAGACTATGCCCCTTTTCCCAAACTCTATTTATTTCCCTGACGATAACGCTTATAAACTTATCATCCAGATTCCTCAAGAGCCTGTTTGTTATGCTGTCCAGCCCGGTAGCTGATCTGCCATTCAAGCTGTACAGAACCTCCCTTACCTCCGCCTCCGAGAAAGGGGCATTGGGAATCGGAGCGATTGCGCCTTCGTACCGTGGGGAGCTACTCTGTTCGCTTGGACCCACCGGAGGGTATTTAAATGCCAGTTCTTGGAGAAGCGACACTTCGGTATTACTAATCGATAGTTGCCTTTGGTTTGACCGTCATCTAGCAAGTGTTTTAAGAGAGTCCACTTTCCCCCGGTGCACATCCTCCCGTCCGCTGCCGAACAAGCTTCACTCCATTGCTGTCTGTTAAGCTCTGCACAGTACTCTTCTATGCTCCGGTTAAGTTTAGCGACATTCTTCATGAGCCTGCGGTTCAGCCTCTGCGTTTTCCACCTTTCTAATAAGGACCGTTTGGCCTCTAGGAGATGCGCCAGGCGTGCATCCATACCGGGAACCTCTAGCTCCGTGGGGATTTCTTTGGTGGCGTTCTCTACATGCTTTCGAATTTGCGCGAACAATTCTCTCAACGTATCGTACTGTAGTTCCTGTCTCGTATCTTCCTGAATAGGTCCCAGTACACGTATTTGTAAATCCTAAACGGGGAAGTCCTAATTTTTACCGAGAAAGATACTACGTAGTGGCCCTAAATTTTCCTGCAGAATAGCCCAAGTTGTCTCTGCATTTCTGACGAATCTGAGGTCAGGCATCGTGTCCCTCGAGACCGAATTGCCTATCCGCGTGGGGAATACCGGATCCGACACTAGGGTGAGTGCAAAATCGTCAGCCGCCTTGTTTAGGTTAGCCCCCTTTACCGTTTGGCTATTATACCCCCAGGCCGTGTGCTGGGCATTAAAATCTCCAACCACTAGCAGGGGTCTATTACCGGCGATAGTTGCTGACCTGCTTATGACTGCGTGAAAGCACTGTCTTCGAGACGATGGGGGACTATAAGTATTGAGGATGAATAAGTTCTGTCTGATTTTCACACTCGGGATAATCTCGACCAACTGCGCCTCTATACTAGTTCTATTATCTGCATTACTAATTCTAATTTCATGTTCCTGAAAGGAGATGCCCTTTCTAATAATTGCGGCGATCCCCCGGCCATTTTCACCTTTCACTGCAACCACGTGGCATCCAGAGAAAGTTGCCACTTCGCAGAGGGTTTCCTGCAGGAGCTGGACGTGGGACCTAATCATTTGTGATTTGACAAACTGCTGCAGCGCAGCCTTACGCCTATGAAAGCTGGCGCAGTTCCACTGCCATATGATTATCTTTTCTGCTTCACCCGCCATTTTGACTCTACTTAATTAGCATCCCGTTTATCGCGGCGAGATGGCTCGCTGCTGACTCCTGGTCCTGGTGTGCCTTCTGGACCTTACTGACCGTAACTTTCGGCTTGTTTAGACCTATCACTTTGGATTCCAGCACTCCCATCCGACGAGTTAGAGAAGTAAAAGTCCCGGCCAAGTGTTCGGTAGCCTCGGACTGAATTCTTAAGGCATCTCTGATTTGGTTGAGCGAGTGTTCTATCGCCGTATGATTATTAGACGCGAGCTTGGGTGCGGGCCCGGATCACTCTTCCATCTGATCCCCCTCATTTTCAATCACCGGAGGGGGGGACAGAGTTTTACGCTTAGCCTGCCGTCCCGCCTTCCTCGGAATGATCGACGTGCCACCGTGATCGTTCTGTGAGTTCCGAAAGAGCTGAAACTCTGCCTTAAGCTTTCGCAGGGCCTCCTTAAGCTCCGCGGTCTCCTGCTTTAACGCTATATTTTTTGTCGTTCATTCCAATGCTCTTGCAGATTGCCCTGTGTTACCTTTTTTGCAATCGTAGTGTGCGATTTGACCTTGTCCGCAAAAGTAGGCACCTCCTGGACTGGAACTCTCGAGCGATAGCGCCCCCCGGATCGGGAACGTACTCTGCTGCCAGAGCGCCCCCTGGTGCGGGAGCGCACTCTGCTGCCGGAGCGGCCCCTGGAGCGGGAACGCCCTCTTGAGGCTGACCGTTTGCGGGAAGACGCACGCCGCCCCGCCACCGCATCTCCGCCTCCAGGTGGGCTGGATTCCTGGCGCACTGCCTACATCTGCGGTCCGCCGTCTGATGCGCGCCTCCACAATTGGCACATCGTGGGTCACATTGATGGTCCTCCGGTGGTGAAGACATACCGCATCCCCGACAATTCTGCTGACCTTCGCCGTTAGGGCAAACATTGGATCTATGTCCGAGCTCGCCGCATGCATAACAAAAGTCCACCTGTCTGCGATAAAGGGTGCAGGGGCATCTGACACCTTCACAATAAAGCTGTTTTGGCACGTTTTGCCCTTCGAAGAGCACCATGATCTTAGGCGTTCTCTTGATTCTTCTGACTCTCAGCGCCGCGGGGTTACTACGGTTGACAACCATTTTAGTCAAATCTGCGTCACTGAGGTCTGGATTAATCCCTCGTGCCACTCTTTTGCACGTGTCCTCTGACGCAGCCACCTGGTTGCCACGTCGACGGTGTTGTGTCCCAGAAGAACCTTCTGGACCCTGGTGTAGGCACGCGCGTTCGCCTCGAATGGCGTGGCAACTGCTAGAATGTTCTGGAAGTTGTTGGCGCACAATGTGTCGTCATACACTTGCTCTGGAGACAAAGAGGCTGCCGTGGCCAGCGCCCGCTTGAACAGGATTAAATCCGCCTTCTTCACATCCAGCCCTCCTCGGGGTCTGACAATCGTCTTGAAATGCTCCCTCGGTAATCCTGGGATTCTTGACGCGTCCACGATGTCTTTAGCACATTTTGTGGGGCAGCCGTGCGGCGGCCGCCATTCCCGTCAATTTTCTCCACCGAGGACGCCGTCTTGTTTCGTTTCTTCCTGCCGGGGACTTCGATCCAGGCCGAGCACCCCACTTCTTCTTGGTTAAGTTCCATGCCTTCCATAATCTACACGCCAGGATTGGAGGCCATTTTCTCACGCAGGGGCGCGTTAGGCCTAGGCCTACCACCCGCCCGACGACGCCGTTAGGCTTGGCGCGGTCGAGAGAAAAATTCCCTGGAAAGTCCGAAAAATCTACCACCGGTGAGATATCGGTATCCTCGTAATCCTCGCGACAAACTGCGTAGATTGATGTGCAATTCTTCTTGATTTGGTCAAATACCTCGGTCGAAAACATTGAGAGGAGCTAAAGTCGACGTGTCAACACATCGGCACTCAACTTCTTTCAAAACGCCTTATACGTGAACCGTTCGAATTATTCTGACCACCACTGAGGCGAATCCACAGTGGGGAAAACAAACGGCGAAGCTGATTGTTAACAAAACATGAACTTACATCTAAAACAAATCATCATACACCCACAAACAAAACAAATAGAAACGTTCATGCAGCCCTAAGTGTTCACACACAAATAAACAAACAAATGAACAATTATAAAAATAATGTTCATGATCGGTAACAATAACTTGAGCTGCGTCCATGCAGCTGTAGGGCATCGATCGCGTGAGGATGAGTCGCTGCTTGCTTCTTGAGGATTATCCGCAGCTCGGCCAGAGTGTCGCAAAATGGGCGGGTAAAGTTCTTGCATTGAGCCCTATGTTTCCAGGACCAGCGAAGACAACAGGGGGGAGGTAGTGCGGAGGCCGGATATATCGTCCCGTACAACCTCACAGACCGTTCATCCGGTCCCGATGAAACGTTGGAGAACGGACCTACAGCCCGACAGCCTTGCTTGTTCCACTCAGCAAAGCAGCAGTCTTCCAAAAGGCTTGCTTTTCGTGCTTCTTTTCTTCTCTGTCCTATTCAAGAATTCTTGCGATTTCTTCATTGGCTGTTTGCTGAGTTGTCATGTCCTTCGAGCTCGCACCGGATCCCATCTTTTTTTCTTCTTTTGTAATCAATGGCCGTCCACCGCAACATGGAAGAGGGCATACGTCCTTCGTGGGGATTTTATTCAGGCGACAATATACGGCAGAGCACCGTTGAGTTTCCTCTTTTTTTCTTCTCCAAGACCACAGAAGACGCCCGATGGCTTCTCGAGGACCGGATTATTTTGTCGCGCAGCATTTCGTCGACTTGTTGCTTCATAGCGTCACGTTCTCACGTCGCGAATCGGTATGGGCTCTGACGGAGTCGTCGAGCACATTCTTGCATTATTATGCCATGCTTAGCGACTGGTTTTATCGAATCCTTGAAGAGGATGAAAAGCAGTCTTTGTGTTCCTGGAGGCGACTTTTGAGCTTTGCTTGTTGATGCCTATGAAAACTCAGATTAATATCAAGGGCTGGTGTGCCGAGAACACGGGCCATTGTTGTAGTTACGTAGAATCCAAGACGACAATCGTACCACTGCCAACAGTAACTTATTTCATATATGCAGTCACCACGCACTTGCTCAAGTACCTAAATTCTTGGCAGAAGTTTGCCACCATTATCAGCACTTTTGCTCCAAGCAATGGCACGATTCACCTTGCGACAGCAATTTCACGGACGAGGGGCTGTATTTGGTGACTATCGACAATGTCTTGAATATCTCACGTGTCTTGTACGCCAACGGAAATCAATCAATAAAATTAATAATATCTTTATCGAATATTTCGTGAGCAATGTGAGGAGCACAAACAAAAATCCATAAACAAAATGGCTTGAATGATCCACTCCGCCTACAACAGATGCGTATGGCAAAAAGAAGGCATAAAGAAGCATACCTAAAGCAACTTAAAACAATGTGGCAGCACAACTTAAACATGCAAAAGGAAAAACTATCGACAGGTCTAAGATAATGAATTCAATAGCAAAAATTCTTAACAGCAGTACAGCATGCCAAAACAAACTATAGCACAGAAAACATACTCCCTTGCTTCCCATCACACCATAGTGGCACCACAAAGATTCACAAGATAAAAGAAAGTTGAGTATAAATGCAAGGATGAAAGTATCATAGAAAAAATAACAATAGAATAAATGTAAACGTTGCTGTTTATATGAGTTCAGCAATATTGGTACCACATAAGATAACAGCTGGAGTCCGTGGCTTGTTCGTGTATGCGGAACAAGCCATCTCTCAGAGTGTCTTGTATCATATTTACTAAAGCTTAATGTTAGTTTTTACAGCTGCGAAAAAATTTGTGTCAGTACATAGGAAGTGAACGGTATGGACCACGAGGCCCTGGAAAAGAGAGTTTTTATGAGCACCATAAGCAGAATTGGAAATAGCACGAACGCCTTTATTCTGTAGAAAATGGCTTCCTGATATTGGTTAAGTAGTGAAGTGGTTAAGAGGTGACAGAAAAAAGCGAACTGTAAATCAACAGGTGTACCTTTGTTCATAGAAAGAAAAGTTGTCTGTTAGGCACTCAAACACTGAACCTTCATGTTCTGTCCATCTTAGGTGCTCTTCAAAATATAGCCCCAGGTTTCTTACTGAGTTCAGAATGTCAATGACAGAGGCATTGATTTTAAGATCCCCTTCAATGTTTATCACCTGACTTTTTTGCCAGAGAGTACGGCCTTTGTTGATGATGATATTTGGTGTTATGTGGCGCAAGGCGCAAATGTGGCCAAAGAGTGCCAGTACGGTCTTTGTTTTAGCGCTGATTGTGATAAGAAAATGTGCGGCACTCTACTCGTTAACTTGGCTAGAACATGGTTTGCTTATCTATCAGTATTTTGCTACCATCAAGGTCGTGCCATCTGCGTACATAATAAAGTTAGTCCATTTATCTATTGGTACAATATCAGTGATGTAAATAAGAATAACACAGGTTCGAAGATGCTTCCTTGTTGTACGGCAATCGTTACTGAGTGCATTTAGTCTTGCATCTTGGGTGACTTGATCTTCACGTACACTCCAGGCACGGTGACTCAGACCTCTCCGGTGATATTGCTTGGTCTTCGGATAGCGTTTTCGACTTGGACTTCAGGTGCCGATTGCACCTTATTAATGCGGGAAGTCTGTGCGGATAAGTACGTCTCATGAGCAGTGTTGCAGGATAACGAAGGTCACAGTGTCCGAATTTGAGTGCCGTTCTAATGCAGTTTTAGCTTTCTTGAACTAGGCGGCAAACACTGCTTATAATGGAGCAATCGGCTTCTATGCCCACTAAAGCGGTGACTGAGCAGCTCACCACGTGCAGCTTGTTCCAGATGGCAAATGACTTAGTGCGTGATGCCACCTGGTCCGGATGGTGACGAACGCGTGCCAGTCACCAATGCAGCATCGAGTTCTTCGAGTGAAAATGGGACTCTCATCTCTGGTACAAGTGCCTCGACGACTATGGTCAGAGCTACGTTACTAATGGTGACCATAGTATCTGCAATCCGTGTACAGACATCTTTCGCCCCATCAAGCTGCGAGCGACGTTCATGTAGGGTCTAAGCAGAGAAAGGATGCCTTTGATGTGGGCTTGAACGAAGACCAATCACTATCCACCCTGTTTGCGACAGTCGTTCGTGAGCGTCGAACGACTGACAGAATGACTTCCAGCGCTGGTCTTGGAAGCGAAGGTTGCAAGATCGGAGTCAAAGGTTGCAAGTTTCCTGCTTTACGGTCAGTCTTGATGCTTCCACACAAGTGGTAGATGCGCACGGAAGTCCCCCCATAATTACTTAGACCAGTAATTCTCGTGCGTATGCCGTTAATCCCCTTGTAGTCACAGCCACCTACTGGATTTACGTAAGTACCGATAAGTGTGAAGGGCACGCTGTTCCTGTTTACATGAAGGCAGATCCATTGCATGTCATCATGAGGCTCTACAACATGTGCGGCATACGTAAAATAAGTGCGGATGTGGACGAAGGCTTTGCTCTGTGCACCAAATGTGCACGAGGCGAAGGATTCGTATTCAGACATCTGGCCGAAGCCAATGTATTTCGTTCTAAAAGGCCAGTATGGGGAACCTATTCATAAAAATTAATTGACGAAACTCAGACTTACGGCACTTCAACCCCCTGAAATTCCACTGGAAGTTTCCGGCCTTTCTGACTTCAGTGAGAACAGAGGGCAGCGACCGAGTGATGGTGTTTACTGAAGGCTTGCCATCACTGGATTAAAAGCATCCAGTACTCGCAGATCAGTTCAGTCTGTAGCTCAGTCAAGAACAGGCGACTGGTATCCCTAAGAGACCGAAATATGGCCACAAGTGGCCGGTCTTCCTCAGGCAATTTGCCGGCACCCAAAACTGTGTTCGCTCTGCCAGAGTGATCTGTGTCCCTTCAAGTCACTGTAGCTTTGAATGCAGCTTTTGCAGTACAGGTCCTGCTTCAGCATTTATGCACTGCGTTGCGTTCTTGCCCTCAGAGTTTGACCCAGCGGCACGTAGCCTAGGGGGCAGAGGAGGAGGTTTTCTGAAGTGTGGCGTACTCTTCGCAGATGCACCAGCATTCAAATCCGCTGGTGTCGGGAGCGTCGCTTTCTAACCGCGACAGCAGCTTCTTTTTGAGACGAATGGTCTCTCGCCGTCTGCTTCAAGACCGCTTTTACCTTCTTTATGATGGGGCCGTCCTTCGACGATGCGTCATGGGACCCAAGAAAATTGGTGCATCAGAGGACCGTGGGTTCACAGCAGTATGCAATGTGGGACACGGCGCAGCGTAAGCTAACTGTCAAGTTCTCGCACACGGCGCTGATGTGTGCTAGCGTCATCCAATAGTGTCACTAAGTGGCCTTGCGATAAATGGTCCATATTGGAAAGTGCCTGACCTTGACGTAGGAGAAGAACGCCTACACTCGCCAATTGAAACAAAACATAAAGTGACGTTTCCGTGCCCGTACAAGTGCATTCACTTGGTGATCAAGAAAACCGCACGGGCGCCAAACCGCCAATATTAGTTTTATTTCAAGTGGCGACTGTACGCTTCCTTCTACTATGATCTGCGCTTGCCAGATAAATATTCGTCATGCACTTGACTGCCCACTTTGACGTGTGAGGGAAGAGATTCGCCCTTGCATATCATGTGCACACAGCGTGATGTGTGCTCAGCGGAGACACAGCGCATATAACCGGTTGACCATTAAAGTTACTAAATGGGTGCCAAGGGAAGGGAAGTGGTGTCGAGGATGACTGAAATTAGGTAAGGTGATGAAGTTAGGAAATTTGCAGGCGCAAGTTTTTATCAGCTAGCGCAAGAAGGGGTAATAGGGTATCGCTGGGAGAGGCCGCCGTCCGGCAGTGAACAATCGGCTGATGATGATGATGATGATGATGATGACAGCGGTATGGACCGTGGAGAGACAGATGGGTTATAGCGACTGGTAATCCATAGAAACGTCAGGTGGTGGCCATCCCGTTCCACTGGAGTTTGTAGCTCGGTAGTGTAAAAAGACAGTATTATGCAGGAGCTTTCTTTCATTACGCCTTGAAATAGTGTCAATCAGACTTACCGTGTAAGAGGAAAACGATTATGTGCGATAATGTACTAATAGAGTATTTATTACAATAAGTTACAAAATTCGTAGTATTTTGCCGATACAGTTTTTTGTGTCTTTCGTGGAAAGAGCGCTTTTTACGGAGGAATGTATCAGTGATGCACCAATTCAACAATATCAAGTAAACAAGTCAAGTGCGAAGAGTGCTTCCAAATACATAAGCAATAAAATTGGGCAGTTGGTCCATATGCCCTGCTGCAATGTAGCACCATCAAAAAGTAAAACGCGACTGCACGAGAGCGCAAAAAATTTTTTACGTACCTTTTTATCATTTCCTTGGTACGAAGTCTAAAAATAAGAGAAAAATATTTAATTCATCTTCTTTTGCATAAAATCACCAAGGGAATAGGAAATTGTGTGTATCACACTGGAGTCGTATTGGTAACAGCCAGACCCCTGTCGATCTCTCATGCATGATTCATTTGGATATGTGCTTTTAAAGCGAATCTTTCTTTGCCAACCCTTTTGGTTTTGGCAAGGAAGCTGCTGGCTATAGCTGGGTCGCTCAGTACAGGATATGTTTGTACCAGCCAATGGGCCAGTACAGGTTGTCCTTGCTAAAATCTTGTAAGGCCTAAAAATATGAGGAACTACTCCAGAGGGACATCACCAAATGAATGTCGGATATTGTATGGGGCAAGCCACAATATTTTCTTGCATTCTGCGCAGGTGCATAATTAGCCAAGACTAAGTAAACAACTTCACCAGTAATAGATTTAGGGCAAGACTTCCAATAAAAAAACATGAAGAGCTTTTAGGGAAACGTACTTCATCAGATTCATTTTCCAACATATTACGTTACGTAATATTTTATTCTCCGTACTTAAAAAAACGCCATTGAAATAAAAAAAATGCACGTACAAAAATACACATGACATACCTACTTGCGAAGCGCAATTTCAGTGCTCTCGGAGGTGCCAGGTATAGATGAACACTGTATTAAGCATGAAATTATGTTAGCTCTCGTTGTCGGCAACCTTCAAGTGACTTTGAGCCCAAAGCCAGAGTCGTTATCCGGGCACTCAAACGAGAGCATCGGGGCATCGTTGCGAGGACATCCGCGCTATCAGTCAAAAGTTAAGAAAATGCGGCCTTTGGCCCCCGAACACTTTGTACAGCAGCGCATTACATACGCTAGTTGCTGCCCAAACAAGTTACACAAAATATTTCTGCCGAGTTGTTCCTAATGTTTGTTCACAATATCACTGAAGCTGTAACTCCTGGTACGCTGAAGTTTTGTTTGTCATTTCTAATAGCGACGTTCAAAAGGCAGATACAGGGCACCATACACATGATTGTCATGTTTGGGCGCTGAGACGGAGTTTCCTGTGCTCTTTTCAACGCCAGCGGTCTGTGAGTTTCACGGCGCGGGTTTTGCGCAGCCTCCTTCCAGACTACTCTGCCGGCCGGGCGCTGCCAGGCCGGTATCGTCAGGCGCACCGCGCATGATTGTGTGTAGTGGTGTGGTAAGGTGTCCCCCTTGCGAACATGCACTATACCCATTTTAAGATTGTGGCTAGTATCGTCTCCGACCAATACTTGCCAGTAGTCATTTCATGCTTCCATCTAGTCTCGATTACGGGAGAGCCAGCATTTCTTTAGCCTAGTGTGCTTCCGTATACGATAGTGACGGTGCCGAAACGGTGCCGAAATGGGGGCGCGCAAGTGGGTATGTCCTGTGCTTTTTTTCGTATTTCGCTGGCTTTAAAAAATCAGAGCCTTTCCACCCTGTGAAGAGGGAATTCCAACGAAGCTGGCGCTCTGGTGGGATTTGCTATGTTGGCGTAGCAGGGATCTCGAGATGTACACAGATGTGCGTTCCGAAGAGGTGCAGTAGGGAGTACGAGGAGCGTCGGCGCACCCAGAAGCGAGAATGGGCGCGCCCCCAACGTGAAACCGCCGTTGCCGCTGGTCCCCGCGCGACAACATCGAGCGCTGACCACGATCCCCCCGACGAAGACCTCGCACGCGTCGAGCGCCGACGCGAGCAACAGCGTCAATTCAACCGGCGCCGTCGATCCAATGCCACCGAAATTGACCGAGCAAGAGAAGCCAAACGCAAGCGCGACGCACATCGCCACGGCGTCGAACCATCGGAACGCTTCCCCGTCGTGACCTCGAGAGTTCCTCGAGAACCCGTTCGGCGCCACGTGTGTCGTTTTTGACATTCACAGACAAAGGACACAGACGATTGGCGTGTACAGACAATGACGTTTTGTAGCGTGAGCTACACTGGCCTAAAGTCCCTAGATATTGTAGCGTTAGCTACACTGGCCTAGCCGAGCCCGTTTCGCGTGGCACACCAGGAGCCGTGCTGCGCATGCGCAAGGATCAGTGATGTCACACGGCTTGCGCACCGGAGCCACCGGAGCCGGCACCTCTCGCGCACTCCGCCGCCGCGCGCGACTCACCGCCGCTGGTCTGCGCATTCCAGAGGAGTGACGTCGTAGCCGTGGTAGACGCACTGGCGCCGGCGCGCGCTCGCTGTGCAGTCGCCGTCTGACACTGCGCTGGAGCCGCTGCGCTTCTGACTGGCGTTTGCCAGTGTGGTATAGCCATGGAGAAGGAGAGCGCAAATGCTGCTCAACAGCGCAGAAGAACGGAGAAGCTTGACTCATAAGAATAATCATATCTTAAGAATAATGTTAAGAATAAGCTCAGAATAATCAGCTGAACCTTTGCTAACCTGAACCTTTGTATATCCTGGCATAGCCAAGCTAAGCCACTGCAACTTTTTTTTTGCTTTCTTAAAAAGAGCAGAACATCTAGGGACTTTATACTGGCTGAGGTTGAGCAGCTTCGCGTGGCTCCTGGAGAGCCGTGCTGCGCATGCGCTAGGAGCAGTGACGTCACACGGCGCACAGCTGGTGCGCCGGGCGTTTGCCCGGCGTCGGCGCTGGGCCCAGCGTTTGCGCTGTGCGTTTGCCAGTGAGGTATAGGCACGGAGAAGGAGAGCGAAATTGCTGCTCAGCGGCGCAGAAGAGCGTAGAAGCTCAACTCATTGGATCCCGAAGTAGTTGCCTGGCAGTTAGCGGTTGAGCGTAATAAGTACGAGCAGAAGAAGGCTGAACGTGCTGCGGAGCCACCTTAGCAAAGGGAGGAACGTCTAGCAAAGGAGCGTCGCCAGGAGGCTGAGCGACGTGCCCGACCATCTCAGCAGCAGCAACAAGACGCCGTCGATGAATGATGTGGCCAACTTAGCTCACGCTACGTATATCCTGGCATAGCCGAGCTAAGCCACTGCTAATTTTTTTAGATGCGAAGCAGCTTATGGTCGCGCCTATGTCACTCCTTCCGTCCCTCCCTCCGCCGTGCGGCTATCACACCCCTACTGCGCATGTACGCCAAGCTCCGGCTTCCGGAAGGGCTTCCGGAGACCGCTTCCGGCGTTTTTTCAGAATGATCCCCCGGTGCTTCGCCCAGTCATCATCATTCACTTCGTGGATATGCGGTATTGAGAAGAGGGCTTGAGCCGCTGCCACGAAACGGCAGCGGCGACAGGCCGTACCCGAACTTCGGGCTCGCGAAGCCGAAAGGAAACGTCAACGCCACCGAGAAGCTGCTACTGATGCAACGAGGGCTCGCGTAATGGGAACTTGAGTCGACCCCATGGCTGCTTCGCATACTACTCAGGTCCCCCTACGGGAAGATGGTGTAATTTCTTTTTATATTGTGGCTGCGCCAATCACGGCGTAGGCTCGTCGCACAGGTGGCCGCCGAAGAGCGCGCGGCATTGCGCAATGTCAGGGGGGAGAAAGACGCCGCGCGTGGCGAGGAGTAGGCACGAATCGGGAAAGAGGCGGCGGCGGTGAAGAGGAGTGCTCGGTCTGTCGCCGGAGATGATCCGCCAGAACCTAGCCTTCACTGTAAAATGAAAATGAAATTATCGGGTTTTACGTGCCAAAACTAAGATCAGATTATGAGGCACGCCGTAGTGGGGGCTCCGGAATAATTTAGACCACCTCGGTTTCTTTACCGTGCACCTAAATCTAAGTTCATGGGGTTTTTTTCGTATTTCGCCCCACCGAAATGCGGCAATCGTGGCGGCATTTCGAATGCGACCATGGTGGCCGCATTCACGGCGCAACCACGGCGGGTATGTCGCTGGTGTGCTTTATCACGCAAAAAATGGAAAAAGAAACCATTTCCCATCAAGAAAGAAGTTTGAAGCTGCTGATTTTGATGTTTGCTCTAAAAGCTCTACAACTTTATAATTAGAACTTCTGTCCTACAATTATTACTCGCGACGCTGGACAAATATTTCTGACTAATTATTGAATTAGGCAGGACACAAATATAGTGTGACTTGCTTCATGCAATAGCCAACAACATATATTTAGTCTTGTCCTTCTAAAGTGCTTCAGAATCAGCCAGGCACTCTCAGACACATCATATGGGAGTGTGTCAACAGCCTAGACGTACCACCTCCTTCCCCTTCTCCATCCCATGAGCAGTGGGAGATACCGCTGTTCAGCTCCATACCATAACATCAACTCCTGCTGTCGCCATCACAAGACATCGCAGCGGAGCGCGACGAAAACTCTGTTGCAGTTTTATTGCGATAGCAATTATAAAGCGGATTTCTTCCGTCGGCGTCGCCGGCACCATTGCCGTCGCCGTGAGGTTCCGTATGACGTCAAACGGCGATGAAATCGTCGCCGCGCGCCGTATGCTTGTATGTGCGAGTGAAAGCGCGCGAGGGACGCGCGGTTTCACAGGGAGCGAACGCACGCCGGAGAGCAAACGCGCGTTCTTCTCCGTGCTCCCTGAAGGGCTGCAGGATTAAGCGTCTCTTTCTTCCTTTACAATGACCATATATATATATATATATATATATATATATATATATATATGGTCATTGTAAAGGAGGAAAGAGACGCTTAATCCTGCAGCCCTTCAGGGAGCACGGAGAAGAACGCGCGTTTGCTCTCCGGCGTGCGTTCGCTCCCTGTGAAACCGCGCGTCCCTATATATATATATATATATATATATATATATATATATATATATATATTGACACGTACACATGTTTATCTTTCACCGGTGGCCGCTTTCAACATTGGCTGACAAATGTTAAACGTTATCGCTCGGCGCAGGACGCGCCTGCATTGGAAGCTTCTCGGACGTTATCAATGCTTCTATCCGTCGTCTGTGGTCACCGACGCCCATGTAATCTGATTGTATGAGCGACGCGAATTGTCTAGAACTTTCTGGAAGACACGCGGGCATCAGGGATTAATCTGGAACCTTCGATGACTCAGGTATAAAAGCCGACGCGTTTCGCCGCTGATCAGATTTCGACGATCGCCGACTGTGTTCGCCGCTATCGTTGTGCTTCAAGTGTAACTTGCTTTTGTGGGCACAGGTTCGCCCAATAAAGAATCAGTTTCGTCATTCCCAGTTTTACGACTGTTTGCTTCATCGTCACTACTACGTGACATCTGGTGGAGGTGCTTTTATGTCCTTGTACCGGACCCCCCCGTCCAGCCGTGAGCCAAGCCCACACCGTCTAGAAGACGTCGACGCCTACCCCGACCAGCGAGCTAGTCGCAGGCTACTGAACCTGCCACCGGAGTACGAACCCCTACCTGAGAAGACCAAGAGGACAAAAGTCATGACCTCGGCAGCAGCTACCATGACAGCCCCTGTGCCAACATCTGCGGTCGTGATGCAACAATCCAGGGAGCCGCCGACTTTCCGCGGTTCGCCATGTGAAGACGCCGAAAGCTGGCTGGAGGCATACGACCGGGTCGCTACGTTCAACAAGTGGGACTGCGACGAAAAGCTGCGCCATGTTTACTTCTCTCTTGAAGATGGCGCCAGAACCTGGTTCGAGAATAGGGAACGTTCACTAACAACCTGGGACCTCTTCCGAGCCGCCTTCCTGGACACCTTCACGAGCGTCGTCCGTAAAGAAAGAGCTGCAGCCTTGCTGGAAAACCGTGTACAGCTCCCGAATGAGGGCATCGGTATGTACACTGAAGAAATGACTCGATTGTTCCGGCACGCCGATCCAGCTATGCCCGAAGACAAGAAAGTTCGCTTGCTCATGCGGGGAGTTAAGCAGGAGCTATTCGCCGGACTGGTACGGAATCCACCAACAACAGTCCAAGACTTTCTCTCGGAGGCTACGACGATCGAGAAAGCACTGGACATGCGCAACCGGCAATACAATCGCCGTTCGACGCCACACTACGCCGAAGTCCAAGGACTTTCCGACGACCTACGAGACACCATCAGGGCGATAGTACGCGAAGAGCTGCGGAAGTTGCTACCGTCGTCGCAGCCTCAAGTTGCTTCCATCGCCGATATCGTGCGGGAGGAAATCCAGCAATCGCTAGGACTTCCCGAATCGCCGCAACCCCAGCCGGAAGCGATGACATACGCCGCCGTCGCCCGTCGTCAAGGCCCCCCTCCGCGCTCGCGCCAGGGCCCCGTAACGCCGCAATTCCGTCGCCCAGCGCCGCCGCCGCAGCCAGCACGCCCGCCCGTCGCCCAGCGCAGCTACCCGAGAAAAACGGACATTTGGCGCGCCCCCGACCACCGCCCGCTCTGCTATCACTGCGGGGAAGCCGGCCATGTCTACCGCCGATGCCCATACCGCGAGATGGGCCTACGAGGGTTCGCCGTCAACGCGCCACGTCCACAGCTTGGCGAGCGACCACGTGACATCGCCGACTACCTCGCCGGAGCTCAGTGGCAACCACGACGACCCTCACGCTCGCCGTCACCAGGCCGCTACATCTCGCCCCATCGCCGTCAGTACACCGGTCCCACTCGGGGCCGATCTCCCAGTCCTTACCCGGGAAACTAAAGGCAGCAACCGATGGAGGTGCGGTTGCTGTACGACGCAATACCGAAGATCCTCCGCCGCCGACGAAGAAGATTCGCGAATCACCACGACGAGGTATCAGCACACCGCCTGGCAAGAGCCCTAACGACAACACTTCGCCGCCGAAAGAAGACCTACCGACGCGACGTAGCAGCAGCGGAGCAAGCCGACGCAGCCGTGATCCGACGCCACGACTTAACCGCAACGCCAGACGACGGTCTACCGACTTAGACGTGCTAATCGATGGTCATCACGTCACTGCTCTCGTCGACACTGGAGCCGACTATTCCGTCTTCAGTGGCCCGTTCGCCGCCAAGTTGAAGAAGGTGAAGACTGCCTGGCAAGGACCCGATATCCGTACAGCGGGAGGCCACCTAATAACGCCGGCTGGAATCTGCACAGCACGAGTCACTGTGAACAACCGCACTTACCCGGCGAGCTTCGTAATCCTGCAGCACTGCTCCAGGGATGTCATCCTAGGCATGGACTTTCTAAACCAACACGGTGCAGTCATCGACTTAAGGTCCAAGTCGGTAACGCTTTCAACGCACAACGCGATACCACCGGATACAGACATCAGTTACCATGCCTTGAATGTGCTAGAAGAACAAGTCACCGTTCCGCCTCGCTCCAGCGTAATGATTTCCGTCGGTACCGAAGTGCCTGCAGACATGGAGGGCGTCATCGAGGGCGATCATCACTTACTGCTCGACCGTGAAATTTGCGTCGCTAGAGGCATAGCTGAGCTACGTGCAGGGAAAGCAAGGGTGATGCTCACGAACTTCAGCCCCGAATACAAGCACATTAACAAAGGCACCACGGTCGCCTACATCGACGAAATAGTACAAGCCAGCAGTGCTTTCGCCTTCACGGATTCCAGTGCACCTGCAACGACGACTATAGTACCTGAACCAACTTTCGACGTCAATCAGAACCTTCCCAGGCATAGGAAAGAACAACTAAAAGCTCTGCTCCTGCAATACAAGGACTGCTTCTCGTCGTCGTCAAAAGTTCGACAAACCCCTGTCGCCAAGCACCGCATCATAACCGACGAAAATGTCCGCCCACTCCGTCAGAGCCCGTACCGAGTTTCGGCGCGCGAACGCGAGGCCATAAGGCAACAAGTCGACGAAATGCTACGCGACGACATCATCCAGCCGTCCAAGAGTCCGTGGGCGTCCCCCGTGGTGTTAGTGAAGAAGAAGGATGGAACCCTACGTTTCTGCGTCGATTATCGTCGCCTCAACAAGATCACGAAGAAGGACGTATACCCCCTCCCACGGATTGACGACGCCTTGGATCGACTCTACAACGCAAAGTATTTTTCGTCGATGGACCTCAAAACCGGCTACTGGCAAATCGAAGTCGACGAGAGGGACCGGGAGAAGACTGCCTTTATAACACCAGACGGACTGTTCGAGTTCAAGGTCATGCCGTTTGGTCTTTGCTCGGCACCTGCGACTTTCCAACGCGTCATGGATACAGTACTGGCAGGCTTGAAGTGGCAGACTTGCCTCGTGTATTTGGACGACGTCGTTGTGTTTGCCTCAAGCTTCGAAGAACACCTGCGGCGCCTTGAAACAGTTCTTCAAGCTATCAAGACCTCCGGACTCACGTTGAAGCCAGAAAAGTGCCGCTTCGCATACGAGGAGCTCTTGTTTTTGGGCCATGTCATCAACAAGTCTGGAGTGTGCCCTGACCCACAGAAAACGGCGGCCATCACTGACTTTCCTCCGCCCGCCGACAAGAAGGCAGTGCGTAGATTTCTTGGCCTGTGCGCCTATTACAGGCGCTTCGTCAAGGATTTTTCACGGATCGCCGAGCCACTGACGTACCTCACGAAGGCCGACGTCGAGTTCAAGTGGGAGACGCCGCAAATCGAAGCATTTGAAGAACTGAAGCGACGCCTACAATCGCCGCCCATCCTTGCGCATTTCGACGAAAACGCCGATACCGAAGTCCACACCGACGCAAGCAGCGTAGGACTCGGCGCCGTGCTTGTGCAGAGGACTGACGGACTAGAAAGGGTTGTAAGTTACGCTAGCCGGTCGCTATCGAAGGCGGAATCAAATTATTCCACAACAGAAAAGGAGTGCCTCGCCATCATCTGGGCTACATCAAAGTTTCGCCCCTACCTCTATGGCAGGCCCTTCAAAGTTGTGAGCGACCACCACGCCTTGTGTTGGCTAGCTAACTTGAAGGATCCTTCAGGTCGCCTCGCACGATGGAGTCTGAGACTTCAAGCATTCGACATCACCGTCGTTTACAAGTCCGGGCGAAAGCACTCTGACGCCGACTGCTTGTCTCGCGCCCCCGTCGAACCGCCGCCACAGGATGACCAGGATGACGACACTTTCTTGGGACCCATCAGTGCCGACGAATTCGCCGAACAACAGCGAGCCGACCCGGAACTAAGGAACCTTGTAGATTACCTGGAAGGCAAGACCGTCACTGTGCCGAAGGTGTTCAGGCGAGGATTGGCGTCGTTTTTCTTGCAAAACGACATTCTCCTAAAGAAGAACTTCTCGCCTCTCCGAGCCAACTACCTCCTCGTGGTACCCTCAGCATTGCGTCCAGAGGTTCTGCAAGCTCTCCATGACGACCCAACGGCTGGACACCTCGGTTTTTCCCGCACGCTCGCGAGGATACAAGAAAAATACTACTGGCCTCGCCTCTCTGCCGACGTCGCCCATTACGTAAGGACATGCCGAGACTGTCAGCGACGCAAAACACCG
The DNA here is from genome assembly GCF_013339745.2 of Dermacentor silvarum. Lineage (NCBI taxonomy): Eukaryota > Metazoa > Arthropoda > Arachnida > Ixodida > Ixodidae > Dermacentor > Dermacentor silvarum. The sequence continues at coordinate 33,580,252 of NC_051162.1, forward strand.
CCGACAAGGCCAGCCGGACTTCTACAGCCGATCGAGCCACCTCGCCGACCGTTCCAGCAGATTGGGATGGACTTACTGGGGCCTTTTCCGACGTCGACGTCCGGGAATAAATGGATCGTCGTAGCTACGGACTACCTCACCCGCTACGCCGAAACAAAAGCCTTGCCCAAAGGCAGTGCTGCCGAGGTAGCCCGATTCTTCGTTGAGAACATCCTCCTGCGTCACGGTGCCCCAGAAGTCCTCATCACCGACAGAGGTACTGCCTTTACGGCAGAACTAACTCAAGCCATCCTGCGATACAGCCACACAAGCCATCGCCGGACCACCGCCTACCACCCGCAGACGAATGGCCTCACCGAGCGCCTAAATAAGACCATCGCCGACATGCTGGCAATGTACGTCGACGTCGAACACAAGACGTGGGATGCCATCCTTCCGTACGTGACCTTCGCATACAACACGGCCGTGCAAGAAACGACGCACATGGCGCCGTTCAACCTGGTCTACGGAAGGAACCCGGCAACGACGCTTGACGCCATGCTACCGGACGTCACCGACGAAGAAAATCTCGACGTTGCCACCTATTTGCAGCGTGCCGAAGAAGGTCGACAGCTCGCCCGACTGCGCATCAAGAACCAGCAGAGGACCGACAGCCGACACTACAACCTTCGACGACGCTACGTCGAGTACCAGCCCGGTGACCGTGTTTGGGTCTGGACTCCGATACGCCGACGAGGACTTAGCGAGAAGCTGTTACGTCGCTATTTCGGACCATATAAGATCACCCGACGTATTGGCGCACTGGACTATGAGGTCGTGCCAGACGGCATTTCGCAATCACAGCGGCGCCGGGCACGACCTGAAGTCATCCACGTGGTGCGTCTTAAGCCTTTCTACGCCCGCTGACAAACTTAGGTACTTTGTTACTTTGTTATTGTTTTTTGTTATTTTGTTTATTACGCATGGTTTTGTTTTCGCTTTCGTGTTTGTTTGTAGCATCGGGACGATGCTTTTTAAGGGGAGGGTATTGACACGTACACATGTTTATCTTTCACCGGTGGCCGCTTTCAACATTGGCTGACAAATGTTAAACGTTATCGCTCGGCGCAGGACGCGCCTGCATTGGAAGCTTCTCGGACGTTATCAATGCTTCTATCCGTCGTCTGTGGTCACCGACGCCCATGTAATCTGATTGTATGAGCGACGCGAATTGTCTAGAACTTTCTGGAAGACACGCGGGCATCAGGGATTAATCTGGAACCTTCGATGACTCAGGTATAAAAGCCGACGCGTTTCGCCGCTGATCAGATTTCGACGATCGCCGACTGTGTTCGCCGCTATCGTTGTGCTTCAAGTGTAACTTGCTTTTGTGGGCACAGGTTCGCCCAATAAAGAATCAGTTTCGTCATTCCCAGTTTTACGACTGTTTGCTTCATCGTCACTACTACGTGACAATATTTTATGCTAAAAATGCTAGTAAAACAGATCAACTTAAATTAATAAACCGCACGTTACGCCAGTTTCCGGGCATATTTGCTGCCTTCGCATCGGCAGCACTGGGGAGAGGTCGCTCAAAGTCATCATTCGCTTGGGTTCAACTTGTAGGCGACTAGCGAGTGCAACAGCCATAGCGATCGCATCACTTTTCACCGTCGCGCACAAGATCGCTTGCATTGGGTTTCTACTTGAAAGGTGTTTATTGCAGATTGTATCGTGTACGCTCTATCGTTGTCACTCGCCGAGTCCTCCAACTTCAAGCTGGTGCTGTGCTTCGGTGCATGTTCATACCACAAGTCCTTGGCATCATCCAGACTGTGAGGTTCCGGTCACCTTGAAACTGCCACATGGTTTCACGCTGACAGGATCTAGCCAAGCACAGTCACGAGCAGTGACCTCTGGAGTCGCTCAGTTGGCGTCCCTTCGTGGCTGCTGTTTGCCATCCATTCTGCATACTGCCTCTGGCCTATTTACTCTGACTTTCAATGGTTGCAGAATGCCCGTGAGGCCTCCCAGAATAGCAGCCATGGATAGTGTAAGCTCGCAGTGGAGGGGAAAAAAAGAAAAACTGAAGCAGAATTCTCGCATGCCATCGGTGGACCGCGCCTGGAATCTCATGCATGCACATTTTGAAGGATTCATGGTGTAGGTCATGGAAAGAGTGGGTGTGGCCCTTACATGTATTTTTAAATTGTGTAGTTTTCTCTTAAATCTTTACTGAGCTTTGTGGCACCTTCTGGGTATGAGTGTTGCCTCCCTCAGTTGCCTATTTTAGAATGGCTCGCATCAGAGCATGCTTTTACAATTATTCTTGGTTAGACAGTGCTAGTGGCAAAATGATTAAGAATCCATGCTCAGTTTTGGATGACTGTGCATACATGGAAATCATGTGGTCCGCTGTCTTGCTGTGATCAAGGCCTTGTAAAGCGTCTCATAATTTGTTCATTCCAGGGTCCAATGGCCATATTTCAATAATACCAGAACGTTTAAACATGTATAACTTGCCCTAGGTGCAAATTAGAGAAACCAGAACAGTCAAAATTTACCGTATGTGGAGCCCTTCACTATGGTGCCTCTCATGACCACTCTGTTGCATTAGGATGTTGAACCCAAACACTTTATCAACCCACTCATTCATTGCGCTCATTCAAGCATGCTTTGAAGGGGTAGCGAGCAGTTGCATTCAGGTGCTCTCTTGAAGGCTGAAGGGGAGAGTTGCATCTTAGACCAAATACAGTGGAATCTCGATGATACAATCACGGCTAATACGAATTTCCGGATGAGACGAATTTTTCTGAGGTCCTGGCCGAGCCCCATTACTTTGCAACGTGCTAGAGAACGGTTGCTATGAATCGATTTTCGACCCGCGTCGGTTGATACGAATAAACGCCGCCCCACCGACGGCCGCGAAAGAGAACAGCGTGCAGTCACGCGCGTTTTCCTTTTCTCTTTTGGTGCGGAGACGCGGCGCCGGACAGCGTGGAAGCCGCGACTGGGCGCGAAGAGTTTGAAGCGGTGACGCTTTTGTTGCTTTTGTGCTTTTCTTTTTGTCTCTTCGCTCGCCGCAGCAAGCGAAGGTTCGTGCGGTCAATCGCTTCTACAGAAACTGAGCGGCGTAAGCACAGCGCATACAAAGGTCAGAGCCGTGTGGTGATCGCTTTCATGATACGGTGCGCGCGACAACACCGACAGCCGGCACAGGCGCAAAGTACAAGAACGCATTTGTTGGCAGAGTAGGAGCCGCCCCCCCACTACCTCCCTCCCACACTACCTTCCCGCTTTGCTCCTTTCGCGTGGGAAGATTGCATCTCCAGCTACCCTTGCGCTTGGTTGCAAGATACGCATTTGGCGCCGCAGCACAGCGTCGCCACCCCCTCCCTCCCTCCCATACCCCCACGGCCTTTCGCGCAACGGAAGTCGCGTTTGCTCTCCGCTGTGCGTTCGTTGTCCGTGAAGGCGCGCAACCCCCACGTGCTTTCACTCGCACATACGGCGCGCGGTGACGACTTTATCGCTCTTGGACTCGTGCTCCACGTCTCATGCTCCTCCTCCGCATCGCCCTCGTTGATCTCCTCGTCCATCGGTGGGTGCACCTCGTGCTCGCTACCGCCCTTGTCGGCGAGATTTTCCCGTGGAAGCCGCAATTTCGTCTCACGCGGCTGCACTGTAAGCGGTATGCATATACATGGAGTTCTATGGGAGGGCAAACGGGAGTCGGAGAAGGCCGCGTTGTAGCCAGTTCTGCACTATACACGGTTAGGTTATAAGTGGTCTATACTGTAAATGCTTTTTACGTACGTGTGCCTGAGTGAGTTCACCTCTTGACTCTTTAATTTAGCTAGTTTTAATTGTGTTTCGATGATACGAATTTCGGCTAATACGAATTTTTTTCGTGACCCTTGGAGATTCGTATCATCGAGATTCCACTGTATTAAAAAAAAAGTTAATTAAGGTGAAAGTTGACTGTGTTGTTCTGGAGCATAACTTGGAATTCTAGCAACTCTTGTTCTATTGTAAGCAGAGCAATAATGTTGGTCTTATGGCATTCCTCGAACCATAGAGAAACCATTGATACCCTGTTTAGTGAAATCTGAGGAATTGATACTTTACAAATCTTTGCAGAAAATCATTAAAAGAATCTTGCGTAATATTAGAACCAGTGGAGATAAACAAAAATAAACCTCATATTCGAAAGCAAATATTATACTTAAGTCCAAGTTTTCAGCACCATACCTCGAAGAATAACGATTGCAAAAAAATTTTCAAGGGGCACTTAGTTATCCCGACGTGAATGAATGCGAAAGCATTGCGACCACCAAAGGTCGTGGGTTCAAGTGCTGTAATGAACTATATCTTAATAAACCTGCCTTAATTAACTTCACCGTAGTTAACATTGCCTTAATTCATCCTGCCTCAATTAACTTTGCCTTAATTGACGTCATTAACTGCCTCAATTTGCTCACGTGGGCTCACTTGACTTTTTGGACCATCGTGGTCACGCCAACGGCGGATTTTCTGCCTCATGAGCCACATAATGGTTTCGCTTTAATAAGTTTGATCCAGAACCCAACTCTCCCCTTAACGAGGCTTTTGGGAGAAGATGAGTGCTTGTAACATTGTTTGGCGTTCACAACTGTACGTGCAGATTAACTTGGAGAAGTACCTGGACAGCACGGTGTTCTCAGACGTGGAGTTCGTGGTGCAGTCTGAGCGGTACTTGCTTACAAGGACCATCCGAGCGCACAAGCAGTTCCTGGCTATGCGAAATGATGTCTTTGGCACCATGTTCTTTGGTAGTCTGCCCGAAAAGGACAGGGTCTGCATCACTGACCTGCACCCAAGTGGATTCTACGGATTGCTCAAGTCAGTGTGTTTTCATGTGTGTCTTGTGAAGTCAGTCACAAGTGGATATGCCAAACAAGGCAATACATACGACCCTACCACCTTGCCTACGGTTGTTGCACCATCTGTGGTACACTGGTACTGAAGCAACAAATAATGAGACTACACTAATTGGTTTTCCGTGTTGTTTAACAGGAAACGTTATTGTAAACTACGGATGGTGCAATAAGGGGACGGACAGTAGGCAAGATGGTAGCGTCCGTGTGTATTGCCTTGTTTATTTCTCATCTTTCCATGATGTCAGATTATGATTCACTGTAGTCTGACCTGCAAAGAGGCAAGGATGAAAATTGCCAATTTTACGTAAGACATGCAGTTGAACTTTGTGGGTTCTCGGACGTGCTCTTGGGACAAAGTAACGACAACACAATAGTGCAAACAATGAAAAGGGCATTTATTGCACCTTTCGTGCACCAATGCCAGCTAGCCGAATGAACTACCAATGGAACATGCCGATGAGCGCGGATGCACCGTATCGGTGGTGCTAGAGCTAGTGAAAACATATTTTCACAAACACGTTTTGTGAAGCGATGCTTCGTGTTCCACTGAAGCCCATAACATTTTTTAAAGAAATCGCGGATGGTCAAGCACCTTGGTTCTTTCATGGACAGTTGGCACCCATATATAGAGATATACCATCAATGAGTGGTCTGTGGACCTTCCTGGATTTTCGTGACCGTGGCTGCTAGGTGCTGCTGCTGTCTTGCCGAATAGCTCATACTGAAGGGGAACATATCTTGGAGACAAACAAATCAATAGAAAAATTGATTTTTCATTCCTGCTATTTTCTGAAGCTACATATCATGGCACAGGTTCTGGCAGCAACGTAGCTTCAAATGAGTTGTCGCTGAGGAAAAAACACATTTATTCTACAAAATGCTCACTTTTGCCCAAATGCTCTTTCATTTTTGCGTTAAAGTATTTCACATGACTAGCACCGGACTCATCAACGGGAGGCAGCTTTCCGCACTGCAATAAAACAGTATACTTGACACTGCCAAGAATGGCATCTCTCGTTGATGCCGACATGTCTTGCGCTAGTCACATAGAAAATGGCATGCTTGGCACTGTGCCAAGAGTGCCGGCGCTCCTAGATGCCGATGCATCTTGCACTATAGTCATGCGAAATTGCAGCTATCTCCGAAAATGATGATCCGAGAATATGGCACACCTCTTCCGGCCTTTGTGAAATAATAATACTCGCCTATTTTGGGGCAAATCCGGTATTTCGGACTCGATAGTTGAAACGTTCTGGCGGTCCTCATCGAGTCCGAACGATCAGTCTGCAACTGTAGCCCTTCGCAGCAATTCAACATTTCTTTGAATTTGTCATTGTCTCATCATTCTTCACTGCGCTGTGAGCCTTAGTGTGGGTAAAGCGCACATGGCGGCATGGCGGGTTTAAAGAACCTTTGTTTTTTCAGTTGCACTCCTGTACTTACGATGCTGTCAACATGACACCAATTTTAGCGCCAGTCTTTAGCGCCAGTCTTTCTTGCCCCCCAATAACCTGCAAGTGGTGGTTTCTAGCAGATAACTGCCAACCTTTACAATTTTGGATGTAAAGTTATCTGATTTTAGAGCTTGTTTTCGATAGCCATAGTGACGCCAATCGTTTTACAATTTTTTATTTGCGCCTAGCTTAACCCTATAAAGGTCGAATTATTTTGAAAAAAACTTTCCCAGATGGTCAAATTACTTTATTGCGGATATTGAATGTACAAAATGTATAAAGTCGGGAATAAATAGTGAAAAAAAATTAGAAACAGTATTTTGATGTCGGCATCACTCAGAACTCCAAATGTTCACTAATATTTCAGAGTGTGGTATTCCTTGAAACACAGTTCTACGCACAGCGCCTTATCGCAGTCTGCACACCAAAAATGCGTGTCTGTTCTCCTCTTGGGGCAACGAGTTGTGTTGGCACACACATGACATCTTCTCTGCGTGAGGCTACTTTGGGCAGAGGTCTGAGGCACCCTCTCAGCGAGAATACCTCGTGAGCAGCGGTGATAAACAAGCTAAGAGCAGCGCCAATCAAGGTAGAAATCAGCTTCTGCCGCATCTGCAAGAGAGTGCCGACAGAGAGAAAACTCACGTTTCGCGCGCCTCCGTTGCGATCATTCGGCGGAACCAAAACCGCGTAAGCGCGTTGCTGCAGAGAGCGAGAATACCTCGTGAGCGGCACTGATAAACAAGCTAAGACAGCGCCAATCAAGATAGAAATCAACTTCAGCGCCACTGCAAGACAGTGCCGACAGAGAGAAAACTCCCGTTTCGCGCGCCTCCGTTGCGATCACGCGGCGGAACCGAAAGCGCGTTGCCGCAGAGAGCGAGAATACCTCGTGAGTGACGGTGATAAACAAGCTATGAGCAGCGCCAATAAGGGTAGAAATCAACTTCCGCCGCCCCTTCAAGGGAGTGCCGACAAAGAGAAAAATCACATTTTGCGCGCCTCCGTTGCGATCACGCGGCAAAACCGAAACCGCGAAAGGGTGTTGCCGCAGTCGCTGCGCACGCGCTGATGCACGCGCTGAAACGCGCTGAATGCACGCGCTGAAACTAGAAATCAGTTCTGTTTATCTCCGCAAGAAGGTAGCACAAATGTCAAACGCTTCTTGTAAGTCCTAAAAGGTAGCAGCACCTCCCAGTAAACATGCATCGTCATTATGGCGCGAAATTTGAAACGAAGGATCGAAACCGTACCCGTACGGCAAAGACCTTGCGGGACAGAAAACCACCGCCGTACAGATACGGCAAAAACCTTCAAAGGGTTAAGGCAGAATCTATTCTTAAAAGTGCAAATACAGTTTCCGAGCGAATTTGGGAGCCATAGTTTTCAGACCTGCTCAATTAGCCATAGTTTTCAGACCTGCGTACTTGCAGCAGCACCACGCGACTCTTCTGAACACGCTTATCACGTCTTGTTATCACGCTTATCACGTCTTGTTACACAACAAAATACCTTGCGTTACGATGTTGATATTTTCAGCTCTTACATTTGCTCATTATCTCATTTCTGTAATTAATGTAATTCAAGCTTTTGTTGCATTTTACCACTGTACTTTCAGGTTTACTGTTTTGTTTGTTGTTTTTATTTTTTGTTCTTTTGTGTAACACAAGTGAACCAATATTAAGGCCTAGAGCTGTTCTTGGGCACTTTCAGAAATGAAATGAAATAACAGCAATCATATTTTCAGCTGCTGTGACGTGAATATTTCGTGAGGAAACTTCATAGCAGAGTTATCTGCATCAGAGACGGATATATGCATGAGTAGTGGAGCGTGTCTGTTTACAGGTCTTCAATGGAATAAATGCTGTGAATTCGTCTAGTAAATGGTCCACAATTGAGTACAGTGGAATCTCGATGATACGATCACGGCTAATACGAATATCCGAATGATACGAAATTTTCTGCGGTCCCGGCCGAGCCCAATTACTTTGCAACGTGCTAGAAAACGGTTGTTACGAATCGATTTTCAACCCGCGTCGGTTGATACAAATAAACGCCGCCCCACCGACGGCGGCGAAAAAGAACAGCGCGCAGTCACGCGCTTTCTCCCTTTCTCTTTTGGTGCGGAGGCGCGGACGCGACGCCGGACAGCGCGGAGGCCGCGACTGGGCACAAAGAGTTCGAAGCGGTGGCGCTTTTGTTGCTCTTGTGCTTTTCCTCCTTTTTCGCGTGCCATCGGACGGAGTGGCTGCCGTGCTTCGGGCCGCGTTCATTGTGTTTGCGCCATTTTGCCTAGTCGCAGCGAGCTATGTCTACCGAGATACGATCTCGGCTGATTCGCGCGGCCGTACGTTGAGGCGCGGGAGCCTCCGTCTTCCATCGGCTGCATGATCAGTGCCGATGGCACAGGGCGATTGTCGGTTTCGCTGCTGGAGTCACACGGTGCAAGATAGCGCGGCACGTAATGCACGGTGCAAGGTTGCGCTCGTTCAGTCCGGTGCTCCTCCGCCTCTCCCGCTAATCGCTGTATTTTTGTTGCCGTAGGAGCGCTTCCGTATTCTGAAGGCGTGCTTCGTCCAAAGTTTATTCGCCATCGTCGATCCATCACTAACCTTGGAGCTCTCAGTAATCCGAATTCTGTGTGTCAAGTGAAGACGCCGGCGTGGTTTACGAAGCAGACAACTGCGGTTGCCATCTTGCCCCTGCCAGAGCAGCAACCAATGGAGAGACGCCTTTCAGCACGGCAGTCAATCGGAGGCCCGCTTTCATCGGAGGGCCCGTGGGACTACCTATCGCAGACCCGCGCTTCTTTTATGTTTGTGCGTTTGTTACAAGATGGCGACGACGGACGAATTGAGAAGTGGAAGGGCGAAACTTTGAGCTTTCGAATGATACCAAGATGGCGACGCTCGGTGGCGGTAAATACGAGATATGGCTCCGTGAACTGCGGTGATTTTGCGCGATTTAAAGCTGTTTTCTCGCCCTGCGCACTTATGAATTAAACTTTTTTGGACACTTTTAGCGCATTTTCAGCCAAACCATTTTGATAAAGTGTAGATTAGGCGTTGCAGATACCCAAACGCGTGGTTTTGAAAAAAAAAATATTTTTCTCGCGATTTTCGCGATCTGATCGCTGCGCCCCCCCTAATTTAGCTAGTTTTAATTGTGTTTCGATGATACGAATTTCGGCTAACATGAATATTTTTCGTGACCCCGTGAGATTCGTATCATCGAGATTCCACTGTACTAAAGTAATTTCTGGTATTTTTTAAAGGGCACCTCACCAGGCCCGGTGGTAAATTTTGGATGTGCATAGGAAGTTGTGAGAGTGTTTTAGGGAGTGCTTTAGTGCAAGACTGTTTCAAATGGATTAATTATTGGAGGAGATTAAAATGCCACGTTACCATGCCGCCAGGAGGCAGGTGTGACTGCCAACATACTTTTCCCCACTGCCTCGACAAGCATCCGCAAGCGGCGTTCCTTCCCTGCCTTCTCCCAACTAGAGCTGAGCGATAGTGTCGGATTTTATTTATTTTTATTTATACAATACTGCAGACCTTGCACAGGTCCAAGCAGGGTGTGTACATAAGCATTTGAATAAACACAAGAAAAAGAAAAAGAGCACATGTCAATCAGTAGTAGGTACAATTGGGGACGGTATCAAGTTCCAGTCATTAATAGTCCGTGGAAAAAAGGAATATTTGAACACCTCAGTTCGTGCAAAATATGGATTTAAAGAGTGGGGTTGGTGGTGCCGGGTGTGTCTAGTTGTTAAAGGTTTAATATATATTGATGGCTCAATAATTAATTTATTGCTAATAAGTGCCGCAAGAAAGTCAAAATGCAATTTTTTTCTTCGTAACGCTAGTAACTGTATATCATTTGTTAGCATAAGTTCCGTGGAAGAATCAAACTGCGAAAATTTGGAAAAAATAAATGGAACTGCTTTTCTCTGTATTCTTTCGAGTTAATGTTTACTTCAGTATAGGGATCCCAGACGACACATGCATACTCGAGTATGGGCCGAATAAAGGATATGTAGCACAAATGTTTTTCACGAGCCGGGGCGTTTCTTAATTTGTGTCGGAGTAGACATAGTTTGCGAAAGGCTGATGCACATACGTTGTCAATATGAATGTTCCATGACAAATTGTTAGTAATGGTGACTCCCAAGTATTTGTAGTTAGTAACCTCTTGTAGGACTGACGAACCTAGTTTATAAGTGTGCTTTAGTGGGTTTTTTCTGCGTGTAATTCGTAAGACAACACTTTTTTCCGTATTCAGGAGCATTCCCCACATGTTGCACCAATCTGAAATGTTCTTGAAAAGTTGTTGTTAAGTTGAAGTTGATCGTTATGGGAAGTTATATCTCTGAACAAAACATAATCGTCAGCTTATAGTCTGATGTTAATGCTGGAGTCAACTGCATTTACAAGATCATTAATGTACAAAAGGAAAAGTAACGGTCCGAGTACACTACCTTGCGGTACTCCCGATGTCACCGGTAGACAGTCCGACTGTTGCCCATCGATCACAACATACTGTTTACGATTTCTCAAGTAATCGGTAATCCAATGTATAAAGATCGGTGGAAGCATTGTATTTCTTAATTTTGTTACGAGTAAATCATGAGGTACACAGTCGAATGCTTTGCTAAAATCTAGAAGAATCATGTCTACTTGTCCGTTAGTGTCAAGAGCAGAGGCTAGTGAGTGAATCACTGTAATTAGCTGGCTTACTGTTGAGCATCCTTTTCTGAAACCATGTTGGTGAGGCGTTAAGGTTGAGTTTTTCTCGAGAAACTGATTAATTTGTTTAGCGATGATATGTTCAATTAATTTACAACAGGACGATATTATGGAAATAGGACGATAATTTTGTACCAGAAGACGGTCTCCTTTGTTAAATACAGGAACTATTCGGGCTGCCTTCCAGTCATCGGGTAATTTACCCGTTGCCAGCGATGTACTGAATAATATAACTAGAAATTTCGCGACAGTTTCAGCATATTGCTTGAGAAAAGTGTTAGGAATATTATCACAAGTGATGTTTGTGGCGCCCCAAGCACCTATTGAGGTGGGGACGCCTTCGGGTTGAGGTCAAACACCCCTTTCCAAGCGTTGAGGTCCCATAATGGCTGAGCACCAGGCCGGGAGCGCGCTTGTACCTATTTTACCGGTAGGTGCCCGGAGGCAGCACTTGCCTCCCACAGCCGCGGAGGATGCTCGTCCACAAGGCCGTCTGTGGTTGGACAAGAGGCGCCCAGAGACAAGTCCTGAAATCTCTATTGGGCCCTCTTTCGAGATGTGAACCCCCACGACAGCCGAGCACCATGCCAGGGGGCATCTCTACCCATTAGAAAAACCGGTGGGTTCCCGGCGGCACCGGGATTTGAGCTCGGTACCTCCCGCATACGAGGCGGATGCTCTACCGCTAGGCCATCGCTGCGGTACTTTTTGCTGACGACTGCATAGTATATAAAGAAATAAACTGTCCCAATGACCACCTAACCCTCGAAAACGACCTAAAATCAGTATCACAATGGTGCATGGAATGGCAAATTACATTAAATATAGGTAAATCAGCTTTGCTTAGAATAACCAGGAAAAACAGTATATCAGACTTTTCTTACACACTCGGCAACACCCAATTAACCCCAGTTAAAGAACACAAGTATCTCAGGCTAATCATATCAGATGACCTGAGGTGGGAGGCACATGTAAATCACGCAACTTCATCTGCATTACGACGGCTATTCTTCCTGAAAAGGCGCCTCCATTCATTACCGCATCCAACAAAGCTTCTAGCCTATAACACATTTGTTCGACCAGTACTTGAATACGCTAACACCGTCTGGTTCCCATCTACAAATACCCTAATTAATAAACTAGAGAGCGTGCAAAGAAAAGCAGTAAGGTTTATTTTTAACAAATACCGCACATCTGATTCCCCCACCGAACTAATGGAAAAAGCCGGAATGCTAACCCTTCAAAATCGCGCCAAACTCGTACGCCAGAAAATGATGTTTCAACTTTTTCACAATACGCTTCGTATTGATAGCACCAAATACCTATCTAACCCAGAAACTAGACCCTCACGTCATAAACACCCCCATTTTCTTCAGGAATGCCGCTTGAAAACAAACTGCTTTAAGTTTTCCTTTATTCCGCAGGCGATAAGGGAATGGAATAGTCTGCCTACTTTAAACTACTAGTCATAATCAAGATACATTCCTATCACACCTTGAAAACTACCTACGTATTTCCAAAATAGAAACTATTTGTAGCGTTCTAACCTTACCGTTTCCTTTGTATAAAGACATTGATTAAATCCTGTATGACATATTCATTGTACGCGCAACTACACCTTTTTGTAATTTGATATTTGTGACATGGTCAATTTTTTTTACACCTGTGTAATATACTTATTACATGTATGCCCTTCCTGCTAAAATCCCCGTTGGGATTGGCAGTATGTCTGAAATAAAAAAACAACCAGACGACTTTTTGACATTCAGATTTAACAAAAGCGATAATACACCTGGATAGGAAATAAATGATACGTCATATGTTGAAGCAGAAGTCGTGGATTGGCACATGATAGCTTGTGAGAACACACTATGAAAATATATGTTAAAATGTTCCGCAATTTTTCTTGAGTCTGAAATCATCTGATCATTAAATTTAAGCTGTGTGACAGGTTTCTTTTGCTCACTTATGAAAGTCCAGGACTTTGTTGGGTCATGTTCAATGAAGTTTGGCAATAACGTTTGAAAATAATTATCTTTAGATGCTCGGAGAGCATGCGCTACCTGCTCGCGCAGTGCAATCACTGAAAGTGACTGCGCATGTCTCCTTTTTAATCGCTTAAGCTTGCGTTTCAGTTGAATGAGGTTACACATCATCCAGGGCGTCTGCTTATGAATTCTTTTTCGTTTATTCAGCACAAATGTATCTAAACAACGAAGGCACATATCTCTAAATTGTCAGCAAAGAACATCGACATCATTGTCATTGAAATCAAACAGGCAACTATCCATGTATTCTAAAATGCTTGCATCATAAGCACGTGAATAATCCTTAACTAAGGAGAATGATTTCGTTTGCTTACTGTGAGAGTTAAGTGACAAGGAAACACTAATAAGATGATGGTCTGACAGTCCCTGCTCTACAGAGACCGTAAAATTAGAAAAATTTCTCGGAAGAAACAATAAATCTAAAACCGATTTACATGCTCCCTGTTCTCGGGTTGGCTCACCAACAACTTGCATTAGGTTGTGTGCTAGCATGATGTTAGAAACAATGTTTACGTGTCTGTTATAACTTTCAAGGGCCTGTAGTCCGTCCCAGTCAACACCGGGTAGGTTAAGATCACCAATGATTAAGATTTTAGATTTCAAATATTGCGACATATGAGCTTCTAATTTTCTGAAGTAATCTGGAGCCAGATCAGGGGGTCTGTATAACGCGTACAAGATAAATTGATGACCCCAGCATGAGAGCTTGATACATAAGCCCTCAATATCAGTAATATCGCCCAATAAGGAAGATTCAACGTTGTTTTTAATAAGTACAGCAACACCTCCTCCTCTTGAAGCTCTCTCTTTACGATATACTTTGTACTCAACAGGGAAAATGTCTTCATCTATCTTATCGCGGAGCCACGTCTCGGTAATGACTGTGATATGTGGATCATGTTGAACTAAAGCAATTTCTAACGAATCAATTTTATTGCGTATACTACGTGCGTTTATGTTGATCAGCTGCCTATTTGATACCGAGCATCCCTGTCATGCTTGAGATTGGCTACGTTGATTTCCTGTTTGTGGCCCTTTACCTGGTTTTGCCGTTTTCACACGTTTACCACTAGTCTCGTCCCAGAAGATTTCACCATCCACTTTAAGCCTATCATGGAGCAAAGTTACCTTTTTTCCCTGAGCGTTTTCATCCTTAGCACTTTCCCAGAGTAGCTTTCGTTTTTTTAACGTAGCCTGTGAATAATCATTCTGAATAAATATAGAAGATCCCTTCAGTATCCTCACATTATTGAATATTTCCTTTTTTTCATTGAAGTCTTGCAGATAAACAATTACAGGTCATTTACTGCGCTGCCTACCGAGTCTATGAATGCGTCCTATCGACCCGCAGCTCATGCTCAGTGTATCTTTAAAAATGCCAGAAACAACTTTTTCCTTCAAATCAGCTTCTGTTTCCTCAGGACTTTCAGGCAATCCGTGTATAATTAGGTTTGACCTTCTATTTTTGTCTTCTAGGTCAGTGAGTTTCATTGCTTGAAACTTTACGACATGTTCAAATGTCTTAAGAGCGGTCTGAACCTGCTCATCTTGACTAGCAGGCGATGAAGTTAACGTACTCCTAATCTCAATCGTATTCTGAAGGTCATTAATCAGTTTTACGTTGCTAGTGACCAAAGCTTTAATTTCTGTTAATTCTTTAGTGATGGCCCTTTGGCCTTCCAGCAATTCCTCGAACATCTCCTTTTGCGTAGGGCCTGGATTCTCTTCTATGTCACCACAAATTAGCAGTTTACAGACAAGAAAACAGTCGTACATGATACTAAGGCACTGTTGGGGGCACGGCAGAACCACAATACCACGAACATCACTACGGATTGAAATGGTAGAAACCGTAAAAGCACCAACCTGTGCAATGCAAAACAGATGCGTGGTCAGCCACATGCCACTGTTGGTTCCGCCCTACCCACAAAAGACGAAGTTGTGCGGCTTCCTGTATATATTTCAGCTTGCCGATGATGTCACACCATTGTAGCCGGTTGGGGGCGCCATGAGCACGGTGTCGTCACAGGGTTCATGTGACGAGCTCCGCGTCCTTTTTTGTTGCGCGTTGCACTTTCAGTGGCAGCATTGCGTGTTGCACATTGGATGATTCAAAGTCACGTGCGATGGTCAGCAACATTGCAGGCAATACGTCTTACCTATAAGCATTTGTGCGTGTGACTTGACTCTCTCGCAAAAAGCGTGGCTTCCTCGAGAGGAAGGGCTTCTGTTTCATACTTAACAGACTCGATTGCCACCGCGCGATTTACATGCCGCACTTGTTTTTTCTCAGTGCCCGAATTCAGTGAAGGGTTCTTAACAAATTTTAGTACTGGTTAGGCTTCAACTGTAGTACTTTTGAAGTTGTCAGGTCAGTAGTAGTATAGATGATACTGTTGGATGTGTACTTGCATGTTGCTATTATCAGTTCTGAGCTAGCGCTGTACCAAGCATTTCTTTAGTGCCTTTTCCTTTCCTTATATGTTGGTGCTCCAGCAGATGTTTTATGTGAAGTGCAAGTCCTGTGCAAGCAGCTCTAGCACTGCTAATGTGTTCATGAAAAGATGTCGGCTATGCTAAAGCCAGACACTGGTTGCAGCTTAGAACTTGTAGCTGGGCTAGTTGGTAAGCAGCCTTGATAAGTTGCTTCAGAGGGCAAAAGAACACACGCGCACTTGAAAAGGGGGAGACGGCTTTCTTTCTTGGGTGTATGTGCATGTGAGTGTGTTCTCTGGCGCTCGGACGTAGTTTATCAAGATGGTTTCAGCTTCACCTACACCAGCTAGTCATACCATTAGACGCATCACTTGAAAAGTGTAACGACAGGAATGTTGGTACTACTACTTGATGCAGTCTTTCTTTTTGAGTGACCAAGCCAGAGGTATGCCAGAAAGCAATGCAGAATTGGAAGGCCAGACGTCTCCATGCTACATTTTAATAGCAGTCTTCTACAGTGTCATTGATTACAGCACCATCTAATGGTGAGGCTGATTAATTGGTGACTTTGATAATCAACATGGCAACTTTTGCGAATTTTTGACACAGAGAGCACCAAAATTTTTTAAAAGACTGAAATCATAAACTTCACGTATTGTCCCGTATTTTTTTTTTTGTGAGAGGTCTTTACTGCACTATTTCAATTTATCGCTTGGTGCAAGTGATAAATTGCAAGGCCTGTGGTTGTGGTGGTGCAAGCTTGAATGTTCACCCAATAGAGAGTTGAATTCATGACCCACAGCTTCGGACGACTGGTCCTTCACCTCGACAAGAAAGTGACAATAGCATTCGCATGCATTTTCAGCACAAAGTTAAGATTTGTTAGCTAGCTTTTTTTGTAATTGTGTAAACATTGGAACCAGGCATACAAGGGCAATATGCCAAGATCATATGATGTGCATGACATTTGTAGAATGAACTTGAAAATTTCTTGGAAAAGTGTTACTCTTATGCAAGTGTTACCTTGGCAGCAACACAGTCCATGCTGAGCAAGGGAGTCTGCTGTATTGCATACCTTTATTGTCCTATTAACTTGTATTCACAAATCCCATGGATCCAGTTCGTGTAAGCACTTTGTGTTTTTAGTTTCGGTGGATTGCCTTTTATTCCTCCAATAATAATTTTGCTACTGTCCAAAGGGGGCGCTTATTGAACTTCTCTGTGCCGCACATTCCTCCCATTTACAGGCATCATACTGCACTGAGAAGACTTGCTTCTTGTGTATCTTGGTCATTTGGTCAAGTAGTATTGTGTGCTCTCATCACACAAACTGCTGGACCTTGAATTGATCTCTGTTGATTTGCCTACCTAACTGTCAGAAGGGAAATGTTTTGAATATCTACTTTGTATGTACTGGGCAAGTTAACCGAATTCATTACAGCTGGCTAATCCGCTAAGTGGCTTGCGATATCATGTGATCGCCTCCTCTAATTGCTGTGACGTCACTCTGATTTCCATGTAAGCTGAGCCGTGCTGCATTTATCCTTAACTAAAAACTGGTAACATTAGAAGGCAGCCATCGCATGCTTGTGCAACCAAGGCTTCCTGTATTAATGAGGGCCAAACAGTTTCCAGCATCATAATGTGAAGCCTTAAAATAAGTTATTGACTGAATGCAAGCATTTACATTTTCGCCACCTCTGCGATTCTGTCCCCTACATTGTAGTAGCTGTTTCTCATGCTTTACCCATCTGCTTTCTCCTCAGATTCGTATCTTTCAGAGCATGTTGTATAAATCTGGGTGTTGTCTTTGTGTACAGCATGCTGCTGATGTTTATATCCTAACATGGTAGCTTTCATTGTTATTGTGCAGATACCTCTACTCTGGCACTTGCGAGCCTGACTCCTTCGAAGAGGCAATCCACATTCGTGAAGCTGCTGACAAGTACCTCGTGCCCGAACTTGTGGCAGTGTGTTCCAAGTACATTGAAGCAAACATGTCTCCCGACAAGGTCTGTCCCCTCTTGGACTGTTTGGCAACAACTGACATTGACAGGACCGATAAGGCCGCTCTTCAGGTGCTCAAGAACGATGCCCTTTCGGTGCTCAATTCAGAATCGTTCATCGACTCGCTCGACAGCACGGTGGAGTCCATTCTGAAAGTCATAAGTGGTGTGCCCGAGAGTTGCATCTTCCTGGCCATCCGAAAGTGGGCGGAAGAGAAGTGCCGAAAGTCTCTGTCGTCGGGTGAGACCTCGCTGGAGCTACCAGCAGTCATTAGGCCTTTTCTTCCCAAGCTGCGATTCCTAGCCCTGACTCCGCAGGAGTACGTGAAGGGTCCCGGTTCGTGGAACGTGCTCGAGGACCAAGAAGATTTTGCCATTCTCAGGAACATCATTGTTCGCGGTTCAGTGCCATTGCCTTCATGGGTCTGCACCGACGACACAGCTCGTGGACTGCTGCTTTTTAAAGCTAATCCATTCGAAACGATTGATGCACTGACGACTGTAGCGAGGAAGAAAAGCCCAGCTGCTGAAGGCAATGAAAAACCAAAATAATGTCTCCTGCTTTAACCACACAGCAAAGCTATTTTTTTAGACAGAACAGTTCCAGTGGGATACAAGACATATAATAAATAATTGTTTGATAAACTGCTGGTAAGCTATTGGATGAGGTCTTTCCCATAAGGTGTGCCAGAAGGCCTGGCTGGTTTGTGCTGAAGTTGCTACCAGCTGCCATTCTCTTGCAGGCTGACATGCAGTTTTTTAATTATGCTGTGAACTGTAGGCTTTTAAGTTGGTTTGTTGATAATATTGCATTTTAACTCTTTTAGTACGGTGCCATAGGCCATCCGATGACTTTGAATCTCCTGCAAAATTTGAAACCGCTGCGTTACTGACAACTAGAGCTATCTGGCTTACTCACTGAGAACTCCTCTTTCAGTTTTGTTTTTGTTTTTTATTGTTTGCGAGCGGAGGCACCACCGCAAGTGAAATTTGAAACGAATCGGCAACAATATGGTCCGTCCCGTTTGCGCACTGCTATAGCTTACTCCTGTAGCAAGCACTTAGCCCACTTCTTCTGCTAATTTTTATGCCCCAAGCAGCAGTGATGGCTCAAGTAACGATGTGGGATCAGCAGATTTTTTAGCTCTGATGAAGACGCTTCAGCTCAAGTGCTGCAGACGTCAACAGGTGCTTGCAGGTAAGTTTTGTTTATGATTTTGTGCTGTATTTATACGAAAACATGCTTCATATTTTACGACTGCAGTTTTATTTTTGTGTTTAGGGTTTTGACAACCTACGGCCCAGATATTTTGCCAAATACTCTGCGCTGTATCAAGTTTTTGCCCACGAGACAGCCCGGTCCCCATGTTAGTAGTAGTAGTAGTCGTAGAAAACTTTATTTGATGTTTTGTAACGAAGTCCCAGAGGGTGGAGCCCTCAGTCCAGGGCCCCATTTGCTGCTGCTATCCGGCTGGCCCGGTCGATCAGGTATCCCTGGTCGTCGAAGGTTGTGCTGGAAAGAACGGCTTCCCACTGAGATGGGGAGGGGTTGGGTATTCTAGGTAAGCCGGGTGCTTTGGAGCATTCCCACGTAGAATGGTAGAGGCTTGGGTGTCCACCACAGAAAGGACATTTCTCGGGGTACTGGCTAGGGTAAAAAGTGTGGCGGAGAGCAAGGCTGGGGAACGTATTAGTTTGGAGCTGGCGCCAAGCGGCTGCATCTGCACGGTTTAGCCTCACGTGTGGTGGAGGGAATGTTCTATGGGATAGTCTGTGGTGTTGTAGTATATGCGTGTATGTAAGCGGTATCATTTCCACCTTGTCTGCGTTGGACTGGTCTTCCACCGGTGCCTGGAGGGTTAGGCCTCGGGCTGTCGCGTGAACGCGCTCATTGCCAGGGAGAGACGCATGCCCAGGTGTCCAGACTAGGTGAACTAGTGGAATATTTTGCTTCTTGTGTGAATTTTATGAGCGATCGGTGAAATCCGTCCTTGTGCGTAGTTTTGACATGCTTGCTGGGAATCTGTAAGAATATGTATGGTCTTATCTGGAGGTTGAGCGCTGATGGCGAGGGCTATGGCACTTTCTTCCGCTTCTGTGCAGTTGTCAGTGCGTATTGTGGCTGATAATAGTGCTTCGCACCTCCAGTCGGCCACCGCTACCACTTTGGCTGTAATGTCGGGGTAGCACGCGGCGTCTGTATAGAAGGTGTCGAGGTCGTTGCCATATGCTCGGTGCAGTGCCATTGCACGTGCAGCGCGCCTGCCTTTATGGTGTTCGGGGTGCATATTCCGAGGTATGCGGGCCACTGTAATGTTTTCTTTGATGTTTGGGGCGATTGACGGGCTCTCGTGGGGGCAAACTCTGATGTTGGGTAACGTAATTGTCTGAGTACGTGCCTTCCTGTCGATGTACGTTTCAGTCGTTCAATCTGACTGACTTTCTGGGATTCGATTAATTCGGCCATGGTGTTATGCAAACCAAGCTGTAATAGTCTGGCTGTTGAGGCGTAGATAGGAAGGCCTGTCGCCATTTTCACCGCTGTTCGTATGAGTGTGTCTAGCTGGTTTGTTTGCTTTTGGGTGAGTCGGTGGTAAGGTGCGTGATAGGTGGAGCAGCGCTATGGAGTGACGCAGGTCGATTCTCAAGAGGGCTGCATTTTTTTCTCTTGTGTTTTGCTACCGAAGTCACGTGATAAAGACTGTGTGTGAGAACACAAATACGCCTTTCGGATCGACCGACACTCTCTACGTGATGGCTCCTGGGAGGAAGTTGCTCCACTGGAGATGCTGAGACTTATTGGGATCATCAATGCACATGGGAGTTGTCAGTGGCGCGACTGTACTTATACTGCCGAACAACGGGAATATTCAGTGGCCTCCTTCAACGAAATACGCCGGGGGACCATTTCTTCACTGCTGTCGTTCCTAAATATAGTTAATCCTGAAGACTTGGCAGCTGCAGCATCTGTTGGCAAGACTTGGAGGGTACCCTGGCTTCTGAACCACATCAATCAAGAATCTAAATTTGTTCCGACCACAGTGCAGCCTCACCGTTGACGAACACGTGGTAAAATCTAAAGCTCGATCAGGAATAACACAATACATTTGAGACAAGGTGACAAAATGTGGATATAAACTCTGGGTGCTGGCAGATTCAAGAACTGGATACACCCTTCAATTTTCTGTGTACAATGGCAAGTGCGAGGCGCCAAGACCTTTGGTGTGGTCAACAAGCTTTGCACAGAGTACCTTGATCAAAGGTACAAAATTTACATGAATAACTTCTACACTTCAAAAAAACTTTTCGAACACCTCCTCAAGCACAGGACTGTTGCATGCAGGGCAACTCGCAAAGGTCGTCACATCTTTCCAGCTGAGTTGAAACTCTTCATGGGAAAAAAAGGTGCAGCGTGGAGATGTTCGACGGATTTGTGATGGTAACATCCTCTACATGCAATTGAAAGACCAGCATACTGTAGTACACTTGATGAGCACAATGCATACAGCCAATGAGCATGTTCCTGCCAAGCGGAGAGAGAAAAGGGAGGGGGGGGGGGGGGCAATAGGCCACTCCTTGTCCACGAGTACAATGCTGGAATGTTAGGTAAGGACAAATGGGACCAAATAATTGCCACATGCGATGTCCTTAGAAAATGCTTACGTTGGTGGAAAACGCAGCTTTTTTTTTTTTCACTGTGTGGATATTGCGTGTGTGCGCAGTTTCATACTCTTCCATCAGCACCAAGAAGACAACCCAACGGTCTCAAAACTTTCTCAAAGCACCTACTTCGACCAGCTGGCATTTAGACAAGAAACGATTCAACCGATATTTGAGTATGAAGAAGTCGTACAAGTTCGTGCTCCCTTCTCACCCCTGGACCTCGTTCGGCATCAACCAAAAAGAATGGAGAAGAGGAATAATTGCAACGTCTCTTATGAAAAAATAAAGGCACAGAACAGAACAAGCGTCTTCTGCTCCACTTGGGAAGTGTACCTTTGTTTCCTGCCTTCGTGCGACTGTTTTGACGAGTGGCAAGCCGTCAAGGCCGTTAGATTGACGGGCCCCAAAAAGTGCAACACATGGTGTACAGGATTGAAAATGAAACGGGCAGAGATGTAAGGTTAAATGGGACCGTGTTTACTCGGCAGAAGATATGGCCGGTGCAACCAGTATGGCGGAACGTTAGGTTAGCCCCACTACGTCATCTCTTTGTCTTGTTGGGGGATTGTCTTTTTTGTCCCCCTTGTGGCACCGTGACATAACCCTCGGCACTGAAACTGCCGACCCGGCGCCTTCTAGATGGCGGCCGCATGGTATGGCTTGAGACGACCCACGTGGACGAAATCAGATGACGTGAACGACTGGGAAGCATCGGCTGGAACTATTTCATAAGCGGCATCGCTGAGCTTTCGGACGACGCGGTAAGGGTCAGAGTATCGGGAGAGCGGTTTTTCCAATATGCCTACACGCCGCGCAAGAGCCCAAAGGAGGACGAGGTCGCCGGCTGAGAACTGGACGTCATGATGACGGTTGTCATAAAGAGACTTCTGTCTTGCCTGGGACTTGGGCAACGGTGGGCAATCTGGCGTGCCTTGGCGGCTGTAGTGATGGCGTCGCGAGCGTACTCAGACGGGGATTCGAGAGCAGTTGGCAGGAGTGTGTCGAAAGGCAATGCCTGTATCGAGCAGGTTCATCAATCAGGGACACGCACACAGCATTGCAACTGCGAGAAGAACGTTCTTTATTATGCGTTCACCAATATATAGTTTTCTAGCGCGGCAGTGTTGCCAGAGGTCCTTGGCGTCCGGCCCCCTGCCAGTACATCTTCCCTTCTTTGGCAAAGCTGCTCAAAGCATGGAGGTCACATAGTCTTGCAGGTAGCCTGGAAGCCTTCGCACTCAAGTAGAACGATGTAGGGGTGGAGTCATAGGGTTCCCATCAGGTGTCACCACAGAGGTGGGGTTGTGCTCTCCTGTAGTGTGCTCCTGGGATGGCCCTGCAGTTTCAGGGCCCTGTGGAGTTTGCGGCCTTGCTGGGAATGAGGGAACCACTGGAGGCTGTGCCCCTAGCACAAGGTAATCTTCCGGGACTGCCTCCGGCTCAAAGGGCTCACTTGTTCTTAAAAGGCGTCGGTTTCTCCGGTACTGTTGACCTGCTTTCGTGCGAACCCTGTAGGACCTTGGGGCCAAAGAGCCCTCCACTTGAGCCTTTGGTCCCCACAACCCGTCCTGGTGTACCCTCACAATATCTTCGTCATGTAGCATCGAAAGTCGGCCCCATGTTAAGTTCGGAGAGGGCTTGTGCACAGGATTTTCATTGGGGGCTGAAAAGTCTGGCAGCCTTCTGCAAAGCCGTCTGCCCATGGAGTAGCTCACAGGGTGTCCACCCATCCTCCAGTGGTGTTGTTCGGTAATTCAACAGTCCAACCCAGAAATCTTCGTTCGCGTGCTCGCATTTTTTTCAATAACCGTTTCACTACCTGAACTCCTTTTTCAGCCCAGCCATTGGACCTGGGGAATCGTGGGCTGGATGTTGTCTGGATGAAGTCGCACTTGTCTCTGAACGCCTTGAAATCACGAGAGACAAACTGGGGGCCTCCATCTGTGCACACTTCCAACGGTATTCCATGGCAGGCAAACATCATAGAAAGTTTGGCAATTACTTACTGCCTTACTTGTTTTCTGGGACAAGCACTCGACTTCGGGGTAGTTCGAGGGAGCACAGTAGGCTACTAGGTAGTTCCGGCCACCGTACTCACAAAAATCAATGCCAATGCGCTGCCATGGAAGCTTTAAGGCTTCTCTTAGTGTCAAAGGCACTGCTGGTTGTCGGTATGCAATCTGACGACACGTTTCGCATCGACTAATCAATGTTGCTATGGTCCGCATTCATTGCCAGTACATCAGCAGCCTTGCGCGGGCCTTGCACTTGTTGACCCCTAAGTGTCCTTCATGTAGGTGCTACAACATTTCCTGACGTAGACTTGTGGGTATCACCTCTCTGCTGCCCCGAAGTAGAATTCCATCAATGTACGACAGCTCAGAGGGAAATGCAGCTAGTTCCCTCGCTACAGGTCTCTGCTTCTGTAAGGACTCTATGACTTGTTTCAACTCGGCATCTTCCCTAGTTGCCGAGGCTAGTTGGGCTTTCATGCTGTCAGTCACTAGGACTGAGAGGACGTTAGCAGCGTGGACAGTAACATCGTCCTGGTCAGGGTCTGGGTCATGGGCGGCTGCCCCTTGGATCCGCGACAGGGTGTCGGCCAAGATCAACTGCTTCCCGGGCACGTACTGGAAGACGACATCAAACTGCAACAGTCTCAAAAAATCGCTGCAGACGTGGGGGCATTTCGCACAAGTTTTGCTTTGCTATCGAAAGGAGCGGCCTGTGGTCCGTTTCAACTATGATTTTGTAACCCACTAGGAAGTCTCTAAAGCGTTCACAAGCAAAAGTTGCAGCAAGTGTCTCCTTCTCGATCTGCGCATACTTGGACTCGGCGGTAGAAAGCACACGCGACGCATAGGCCACAGGGCACCAGCCTTCGTCATGCTGTTGAAACAGTGCAGCAACTATAGCGAAACTTGACGCACTGGCCAAGACCTTCGACGGTTTCGCTGGGTCAAAAACCGCTAGAATAGGCGCTGATGTGAGCATATCCAGTAAATTGTTCCATTCATGATCATGCTGGAGTTCCCATAAGAACACGTTTTCCTGCTTTACCAGGGACCTCAAGACCTCTGTTTTCTTCGAGAGATTCGGTAGGAACTTCCCAAAATAGTGTACCACCCCCAGAAACCTTTGTACTTCTAGCTTGCTGGAAGGACGGGGCATGTTAATGATACAGCTGGTTAGGTCAGGGTCCGGCGTGATCCCAGCTTTGCTTAAGCGGTCCCCCAGGAATTTTACTTCCTCCGTGGCAAATACGCATTTGTCCTTATTTAGGGTTAGTCCTGCCCTTTTTGCCGCTTCCAACGCCACACGAAAACGCTTGTCATGCTCCTCTCTCGTCATCCCCCAGACGAGGGTATCGTCGATGTACACACGAGTTCCCGGTACGTCTTCGAATATTTCGCTCATCGTTTTCTGGAACACTTCGGGGGCAGACGTGATCCCAAACGGCAAGCGTAGGAACCGGTAGCTTCCGAATAGGGTGCCGAACGTGCATACCTTGGAGGAGCCTTCATCTAGAGGGATCTGGTGGAACCCGCAATTAGCGTCTAGCTTGCTGAACAGGGTGGCCCGGCTAATTCTGCCTCAATGTCCTCCCGACGCGGGAGTTGTTAATGTTACAGCTTTATGTTCTGGTTAATCTGACGGGGGTCCATGCAAATTCTCAATCGGTCATCCTTTTTTGCGAGCTGTGACCAGCGGACTCACCCAGTCTGTGGGCTCAGTGATCTTGGAGATAATTGCTGCCGCTTCCATGTGGGCGAGTTCCTTCCGAAGCGGTTCCCTCAGCGCGTGAGGCACTCGCCGAGAAGGCATGGCGACGGGCCGTGTGTCCTCACACAACTGAAGATGGTATGGACGCTGAGTGCACCCTAGACCTCGAAATAGTGTAGGGAACTCCTCCTGCCAGCCTGGCTCAGCCTTGCCAACGTCATACACTGGTGAGACGAGCCCGAATTGATCAGATGATGTCAGGCCAAGCAACGCTTGCCGGCCCTTCACGAAAAAAAAACGGTACGTTTTCTTGCTTGCCTTCCAGACGAAGCGGTAGTGTGGTTTCTCCGAAGTGCTGAATAATGTTGCCGTCGTAGTTCAACACCGTGTTGCGTGGGCGAAGGATGGGTTTTCTGCAGCGGAGCTTGCGGAACTGTGCATACAGTAGGATGTTTGCTTGCGCCCCCGTGTCTACCTTGAGTCGCGTCGGGAGGCCAGCCACGAACCCGTTCACATCCAGTCTCGCTGACCTGAGACGCTGTCGATGCACACTGTTAAAACATCAAATACTTCCTCTGAGTCGTTTGCTGCTTGTTGCTGTTGTGCATCGGTGGAGTGTGGAGTGCTAACTTCATGAACATTGGCGTTCTTGCAGCATGAGGCGAAGTGATCTTCCTCGTGCATAAGGCACAAGCCTTGTCCTACGCTGGGCATCTTCTTGACTGATGAACCTTTCCGCAGTAGCTGCACCGTCCACAGTTTGCATTTCTCTCTGGAGTTCTGAGTGTTCTGTTAATCCGGTGCACGTTCGCTTCGCTGTTAGCAGCGTTCTCGAGCGTACGGTTTTTGTAACGCCGCCACCTCCGCTGCTTTGCCGAACTCTACAGTTGTTTCTAGCGTAAGATTCTTCTCCCGCAGGAGACGGGCACGGAGCTTCTTGTCATATATGTCGCATACAAGCTGGTCTCGAACCAGAGAATCTCGCAAGTCACCAAAGTTGCATGTCTTCGACTTAAGTTGCACATCCCGCAGAAACTGCTCGAAGGGCTCTCCTTCCTGTTGTTGGCGGGAGCGAAACACGTAGCGTTCGTAAGTTTCCTTCGTCCAGGGACTACAGTACTCGAATGCCTTGACAATGGCGTTATAGTCCTCACACTGTGCTTCCGATAGTGAAAAGGTGTTAAATACCTCAATGGCGTCTGGTCCCGTGACGTGCAAGAAGATGGCTGCTTTTTGTCCTGACGAACGCTCTTTGCCGAAGGCCGTTGCCTTGAAGAAAATTTCTATGCATTGACGGAAGCATTTCCAGTTCTCTGCGGCGTTCTCGGACAGAGAGAGAGAGACAACTTTATTCGTCAGAGTGGGGAGCTAGTTCATGGGCTCCTCAGGAAGGCCAGATGGCCGCCAGGCGATGCGTGACGGCGACCTCTTCGGCTCGCTCCATGGCTCGGAGTTGTACGTCCGGACTGGAGCTAAGCAGCACTTCCTCCCACGATGAAGGTGAGGGAGAGGCCAGGAGAGCGGGTGGAGGGGGATCCTCTTCGCAGTCCCAGAGGATGTGACTGAGCGTAGCTAGCTCACCGCACAGGTGACAGTACGGACTTAATCTATCTGGGTAAATGTAAAAGTATACGTAGGGGTTTGGATATGAGTATGTCTGTAACCTGCGCCAGGTGACCTCCTGACGCTTGTTTAGTTTACTGTGTGGTGCGGGCCTAGTGTGTCGCATAAGACGGTAGTACTGGGTTATGTCGTGATATGAGTGCAGGACTTCGTTTGAGGTCTCCGGGTACGGGAGGCCCGCCGCTCGGCTGACGAATCCTCGAGCATGTTGGTGGGCCGCTTCGTTCCCTGGATTCCCCGCGTGAGCCGGGACCCATATCAACTCTACTGAGCGTGGTTCTCCACTGTTTTGTAGTGACTGTAGGAGCTTTAGTGTAGTGTGTGCCACTATTCCTCGCGCAAAGTTTGTTATGGCGGTTTTGGAGCCGCTCATAACTATACAGGCGTCAGTTGAGGCCACGGCCAACGCAATGGCGGCTTCTTCTGCTTCGGTGGGTGTGGCAGCGCTTAGCGAGCTTGAAGTTGTCTGTGCCTTGAGTCCTGGGCCTGGAACGGCGCAAACGGCGTAGGTGTGGGGTCGATCAGAGTACTGGGCTGCGTCGACGTACGCCACAGCGGAGTTGGTCCCGTACGTCTTGTGTAGTGCCTGGGCCCTCGCTCTTCTTCTGCCGTCGTGGTGCCCGGCGAGTGTGTTTTTGGGCAGGGGTTTGATGATGAACATGCGCCTGATGTATGGTGGGATGGTGGCGGGGTCGCTGCCCATCGGGGACGCTCTGAGGCCCATTCGAGCGAGGATCCAGCGGCCGGTCTTGCTACCTTGAAGACGGTGAACCTGTGATGTGCGATGTGCTTCAATGAGTTCTTCGATGGTGTTGTGAACTCCCAGTTGAAGAAGTTTCTCGGTGGAGGTGTGTCTTGGTAAGCCGAGGGCTACCTTGTATGCGTGTCGTATAATGCAGTCGAGGCGAGCTCGTTCTGTCTTCTGTAAGTGTAGGTATGGTAGTGCATAGGTGAGACGGCTGACGACAAAGGCTTGGACGAGTTGGAGCAGGTCCTTCTCTTTCATGCCCTGCTTACGCGCACTCACTCTGTGCAGCAGTCTCATGGTCTGGTTCACCGTCATCTGGAGCCGGTCAATGGTGATGCCGTTCCGCCGGTTCTGCTGCAGTATCATGCCCAGTACTCGTATGTTCTCGACGTGGGTGACTGGCTGCTGGTTTACGCGTATCGTGATGTGAGGTGGGGGTGCCTTGTGCTTGCTTCGGTCGGGTAGTCGGATAAGGAGGAGCTCCGACTTGTGCTGGGAGCACTCTAATCCCGCTGCCTTCAGGTGTTGCACGACGATGTCGGTGGCATGTTGGAGCGTTTCTTCAACTGTGCCGTCCGACCCTTCACACGTCCAGAGCGTGATGTCGTCGGCGTATAGCGTGTGTCTGAGTCCCGGGACTTCACTCAGTTTCGGAGGGAGGGTGCGCATTGCGAGGTTGAATAGGAATGGCGACAGGACTGCGCCTTGCGGCGTGCCTCTGTTCCCGAGCCGGATGGGAGCGGAGCGCAGGTCCCCAACCGCGAGCTCGACCGTCCTGCCTGTGAGGAATGACCTGATATAGTTGTAGGTTCGTTCGCCGGGTTGCAAGTCGGCTAAGCTCTTGAGCACTGCCGCGTGGAGCACGTTGTCAAAAGCCTTATGGACGTCCAGACTCAGTAAAGCTTTCGTGCTCGAACCACTGTCTGGATGCAAGAGGTCGTGGTGTAATTGAAGGAGGACGTCCTGGGTAGACAAGTGTGCCCGAAAACCGAGCATCGTGGGTGGTAGAAGTCTAGAAGATCCTGTTCCTCTGCAAAGTTCTGTAAGCGGCAGAATATTACATGCTCCATGAGCTTGCCTAGGCAGGAGGTAAGTGAAATGGGGCGAAGATTCTCTAGGTTCAGTTTCTTGCCCGGTTTTGGTATGAACGCCACCCGTGCGTGTTTCCACTCAGGAGGTAAACGGCCGGTATGCCAGCACTCGTTCATGTATTCGGTTATTGCTCTCACGGACTTCGGGTCGAGATTACGCAGCGCCTTGTTCGTAACCCCGTCGGGGCCCGGCGCTGACGTCGTGCGCAGCTTGTGTAGCGCAGCGCAGACCTCTGCCTCCGAAATGTCAGCGTCCAGCTGTTCGTTGGGAGCTCCGACGTAGTGTGGCAAGTGCGTATCGCTCTGGCTTGAGGTGTTAATGTACCGGCTGGCGAGATCCGCAAGCAGCTCCGCGTCGGTGCCTGGGTATTGGTATATAATTTTCGTCAGTTGATTACGTGCCGCCGACTTGGTGTTGCCGGGATCCAGCAGGTGTCTTGCAGCTCAGCTGGCCGTTGAGGCTGTTGCAGATCTGGCCCCACTGCTGACGCTCCAGTGTAGAGGTGTGAGCTTCGATCTCCCGTTCGAGCTTCGCTATGCGCCGTCGCAGCTTGTTGTTGTGACGTTGGCGCTGCCACCTATGCGTGAGGCTTTCACGTGCTTCCCACATGTGCAAGAGGCTGGAATCTGTCGATGGCTGCTCTTGACGCGCTACCACATCGTACGTCGTCGAAGTCACGTCGCGGCTCAGTGACCTGATCCATTCGTTGAGATCCGATATGGAGTCGGGTGCTGTTTCTTCGCGTAGCTGACGGAATTTATCCCACTTCGTAATGCGGGCCGTGGCCGTCTTCGCCCTGCTGGCGGCCGTTTCAAAAGACAGTGACAAAATGTAATGATCGCTGCCGACCGTGTGGCCTGTATTCTGCCACCGGGCGCCCGGTATATTTTTGCAAAGGGATAGGTCTGGCGTGGTGTCTCTGCACACACTGTTACCAACCCGTGTTGGTTGTTGTGGGTCGTTGAGTATAGTAAGCCCTAGATCTTGAGCGGTCTCCCATAATCAGGTGCCCTTGCGGTCGGGTTTTGGGTAACCCCACTCTAGATGTTTGGCGTTGAAGTCGGCCAAAATCAGTAATTGCGCTCCTTTGGCCAACAGAGACGCTTTGCGGAGGACTAGTGGGATGTCAGTGCCCTTGTCTCGTGGCGTGTTGTAAATGCTGAGGACGAAGAGCGGGCTGTCTCCCCTTCTCCTCGGCAGTATTTCAAGGAGTGTGTGTTGAATGTCTGTGCCTTCAATTTCGTGTTGTGTGGCTGTAAGGTTGCGGTGTACAAGAATGGCCGTGTTGGGGTGAGGCCCGTTGGCCGGTCCTAGCTGATTGTATGGAGTGTAACCTGGTAGTTTTACGGGAGTGTTCGTCTCTTGTAGTGCTATGATGTCTGGTGTGTCTTGCGTGTTGTGTTGGATGTGAAGCTGCAAGTGCCCGATTAGTGCGGTAGCTCCTGCAGTGCCACTGCCATACTGTCAGGGTTGTTCGTGGGGCCATGTTACGTTTGTGGCGGTGTGAGGCCCTGCCTGGCGGGCTGGCGTTGGTGTGTGGCTGGCTTCTCACGGATTTCCTCTAATATGTAGTTTTGGCTGGTGTCTGTCGTTTCTTGTAGTGCGGCGAGCTGTGTGCTGTGTTTGGCTTGTGTAGCCTCCACAGAGCTCTTGAGTGTAGTGTATGTGTTTATCGTGTCCATGCGGAACGCGTGAAATTCCTGAAGGTGTGTGGCTATAAGTTCACTGATCACGTTAAAGCGTGCCTCGAGCTTAGTTTCTAGGGCGGAGATGGCCGCCGTTACGGCAGTGGCATTGTCCGCTTCGGTATGGAGCGAGGCAGTGGATGTGGCTGCCTTGCGCTTGTTTGGGCTTTGGGGCTGTGGTGCCGTGCTAGTGGAGGCGGATGAGGATACCCGTGTATGCGATGCAGGTGTTGATGTCGGTGTGGATGTGTGAGAGGCGAGGACCCTGTCCATCTTAGCTTCAAGGGATTGGATATAGGTTGTTAATTTAGCTATCTGGGACTGCTGAGCGGAGATTTGGGCTTGCTGGGTCGAAATCTGGGTTCTCAAGGCGGAATTCTCCTTGGCCATCTCCCTCACCTGTGAGTTGGATGCCAGCGACGCCGGGGGTCCATGTTGCCAGGCCACCATCTTGGGTGGCTCTCCGTGGCCTTGGCTAGACGACTGGAGCCGGCTTGCCGAGGGGGCTCGTTGGGTTGACCGAGATCTTGAGCGGCGGGTGCGGGACCGGGACCTGCTGGCTCGACGTTGAGGTTGGCCATTGGAGTCGAGCGGCGGGAACGACGACGACCGTGCTCGGAGGGACGGGGACCGGCTGCTGGAGCTGCCGCTGTGAGACGCACTGTGCCGGGTCACCCGGGCAGGTCCTTGTGCTTGCTTCGTTTGTGGGGTGTGCGGCGTCTTCTTGACGAAGCGGTATTTGCAGTTTGAACTGCTGGTATTGTGTGCCCCGCCGCAGACAATGCAGCGTGGCGCGCATGTTGAAGCTTCGCCCTCCTTGGGTGGGGGGTGCTCCCCGCCGCAACGGCGGCATCGCTGCTTGCGTGGCAAGGGACAGACGTCCGTGCGATGGCCAACCTTGCGGCAGTTGTAGCATGACTCCACCCGGTTGTAGAACGGATAGAGTCTGATGTCGGTGTCATGATAGAATATCCATTTCGGGAGGTCCTTACTTGTGAGTGTGACCACCAGGTGCCTAGTCTGGCCCATGCGTCTGCCGCTCACAATAGGCATGTCGGGGTTGCTGGCTTGGAGGTCTGCCAGTATCTCTTCGTCCGAGAAATCGTCCAACGCGTGAAACATGATGCCTCGCACTGCGTCGTCCGGAGGGGGAGCATACACGTGGAGGTCGACGGTGTGGGTGCCCACGTTGATGGATTTGATGCAGAGGTAGGCTTGGGCACGCCGAGAGTCCACGACGCTCAGCGTGAAAGTGTTGTTGGTGGGATGCGTCCGTAGGCGATCCCGGGTCGCTGGTGGTTGATCGGGCAACGAGGCTGCCTTGAGCAGGGCTTCGTGTAGCTGCCACGGTGGCACCTTGGTGAGGTCGATGGGTGACTGCGGGCGTCCCACGATGTGGATAGCGTCTGCTGGCATTCTAGGTAGCGGTGCGCGTCTGCGTTGGGGTGGCGGGCGCGGCTTGGGGTTCGATGTGCTCCGTCCGTTGCCGTAGGAGCTCGCTCCCGTCGCACTGAGGCTGGGAACTTCCTTGCCTTGAGCCTTGAGCTCGCGGCGTCGTCGTTCTTGAGCGATGTAGCCGGGTGACTTCCAGGAGTCGTCCGACCATTCTTCCTCTGAGATCAGTTCTTCGACTGCATGTCGGTGGGCGACCGGGGCACGTCGAGGTAGCAGTTGCTGTGGCGCGAGGCCTACCTGGGGCCTTGCTCACGCTAAGCCCGTTAGGCTTAGGGCGGCGAGCGGCGTGGTTCGGGGAAACTAAAACTCTCCTGGGAGAATCTCCGAAGGTCCAGCGTAGAGGATGATGTCTACGTGGTCCTGATACCTTCCCGCACCCACTCGTGCAAGAATCATACAAGTAGGTGAAGTTGGGGCGGCGAAAACACCGAAAATCGCAGGAGCCGACGTGAAGTGCGACCATCCACTCCGAGAGCTCGCAGCGTTCTCCGTTCTCGGACAGCACCAGGCGTTCCGGAGGGGGCAGGCTATCCATACTTAGCCGACAATTTGCACTTCGGACACCATGTATCGAGCAGGTGCATCAATCAGGGACACGCACACAGCGTTGCCACTGTGAGAAGAGCGTTCTTTATTATGCGTTCGCCAATATATATAGTTTTCTAGCACGGCAGTGTTGCCAGACGTCCTTGGCGCCCTGCCGGTACAATGCCGGGTCACGACCAAAGAGGAGATAGAAGGGGGAGTAGAGAGCAGTGTCGTGACGTGACGAGTTATACCAATGCCTCCTTAGGAGGCATTGGTTGTACGCGAACGTCAATGGGATCGCGGCGTCCCAGTCACGATGATCTGAGGAGACATACGAGTACACCGAGAGCATATCTGTAAGTGTTCGGTTCAGTCAGGCAGTTCGTTTGAGGGTGGTATGCTGTCGTGAACTTTTTTGTGGCACAAGAGCGAAGTCGATCTTCGATAACCCTAGATAAAAGGTAGCGGCCTGTCTGTGAGAAGCTGGCGAGGAGCTCCGCGGCATAAGATGACGTCTTGGAGCAGGAAGTCTACGACGTCGGTAGTACAACTGGTCTGGATGGCTCGTCTGACGGCGTAGCGGGTTGAATAATTCGTTGCAACGGCGATATACTTATTTCCAGCTCTGGAGGTGGGGAAAGGGCCCAACAGCTCGAGGCCAACACGATAAAACGGTTCGGTGGATATATCAATTGGCTGGAGGGTTCCAGCTGGAAGCAAAGCAGGATTCTTATCACGTTGGGATGGTTCGCAAGCAGCGACATACGGTCGCACGGTACGGTAAAGTACAGACCAGAAAAATCGTCGCCAGACACGGTCGTACGTCCTGGAAACATCCAGGTGGCCAGTAGTGGAGACATCATGGAATTGACCATTTGCAGAAGTCAGAGCGCCACCTAGCGCGAAAAACAGGAAGCTTGCGCCTCGCCGCTTGGTTGGAAAACATCCGGGCTCCAGCCTTTCTTCCGTACGGCGGCATCGGGTAGCGACGTTGTGTTAGCGCAGCTTCTGTCACGTTTTGTCGACGTTCTTTGGTGGTCGCACGTGACATTCGTTAATTATGATTGAAGAGGACTCCATTCCCTTGCCGTTTTTGCAAACGGGATGGACAACCGACTTCTCGGAGTGCCGGATAACGAGCGACAATGCGTGGCGTTATCTGCACGCCAACACTTCGTCCGTTCGTCAGGCACACCGCGGATGGGCTTTGAAAGAAGAAGGCTATGTTAAGAACTTAAAACTTAACGTAAATACCGCAGACCCTGCACTTGGCATCATACGAGCTACGTGCACGCCATCCATGAAGTCGGGCATCTACGTGGTTACCGCATGGTTCACGAAAGCCGTTGGCGACATTGCCGGGGCGCACTGTGAATGTGTGGCCGGGTGAGTACTTTCTGCCTGTCGCATTTCTCGAACTTTAGCTGTTGCATGAAACGGTAGGTGTGCTACATGTGCTAGCTTGCCAATGTCTTATTCGTCTCGTGCTGTTTCGTCAAACTGCTGTGTTATACAGGTGTCGCACGGCGCACTTTTGATCGCGATCAAGCCCGATCCGGGTCGAATTTTTTGGTCGTATTTGCCTCCTTTGCGCAAGCTGCGTGAGGGAGCCAATCACACTCGAGAATTTCGATCCGGATCGGGCTTGATCGCGATCAAAAGTGGTCGTGTGACAGCAGTATTAATCGTATCACAAATTTCGCATGCGCTATAGTACGCGGCAGGTTATTCAGGGTGTTTTTGCGAGCGCTAAGGCCTCAAAGTATACGTCAGCTTATTTTGTACTTTACATTAGCTTAAATGTGGGCAGCGCGTGCGTCCGCCGGACAGTGCGCTCGCGCTTACTCGCGAATACCAATAATATCAAGGCAGATATTCGGCCGAGTTGGTTCGAAGTCATGGTGGAAGATAGCGCTACTTAACAGACAAGTACAGAAGAAATGACGAGCGCAGACTCACAAAATTTATTGGAAATGAATAATCAGATATACATATATGTTACCCGCTGTGGTTGTTCAGTGGCTATGGTGTTGGGCTGCTTAGCACAAGGTCGTGGGATCGAATCCCGGCCATGGCGGCCGCATTTAGTTTGGGGCGAAATGCGAGAACACCCGTGTACTTAGATTTAGGTACACGTTAAAGAGCCCCAGGTGGTCCAAATTTACGGACTCCCCCACTACGGCATGCCTCATAATGAGATCGTGGTTTTGGCACATAAAACCACACAATTTAAATTAACAGATAATACATATGTTATCAGCAGATGCCCAAAAGAACATAGACTGGCCGTACCTGTTTGCGCTGTTTTTCACATTGCACTCAATCGTACTCGCATTTGCTTAGATTGACTCAGTGACGAGCGCTTAAAACTTGTTTCAGAAATGAGCGCGCATTGACGACTGCGAAAAAAACTTATTTTTAAAAATATTTTGCAGCCT
Source organism: Dermacentor silvarum (assembly GCF_013339745.2). NCBI lineage: Eukaryota > Metazoa > Arthropoda > Arachnida > Ixodida > Ixodidae > Dermacentor > Dermacentor silvarum. The sequence continues at coordinate 33,614,797 of NC_051162.1, forward strand.
CAGCGAGACATGCCAGCACATTGCTGGCCTTCTGCTCAGCGTTGCGGATCTGGCAGAGGACAAGGGAATGGAAGTCGCCTGCACGGACCTACCATGCAAGTGGATTGTTCCCGCAGAAGGTGTGGCACAGATGTACCACTTACATATGACACCTCCTTAAAGGCACTCCTTTATGGTAGCATTTTGGCATCTCGAACATGCACTTTTTAAGCTGTGCTCCATATTCACATGTACAGGATATTTACAAAAAACAGTTCGTATGTGTGAGTTGTGTTTAAGCAAAGTCAAGAACAATACATACTTTCATTGCGTACACAACAACTTTATTCAAATACTCAGTGTACATACAGTTTTATAGGTTGGCCCCACCAAAACTAATTGCAATCTAGCACTGACAACTGTCACGGGAAGTAAGCATGGAAAGTGTGCTCTAAATGTTCGAAACAAGCACATCAAGGCATGGTGGTGAATATAGTGCTGATAGAGTGCCGACAAAAACTGTTACTACACTCACACATTGAGCAGAACGCAAGTTGTGTAGCCATCGATTTTGTTCGACCTTCTCTGTATGCAGAATCACCAGGCACACAACAGCACTTTATATCAGTACAGTCATGCTGCAATATTTCAGTTCCTATTCCTGCCTTTTCACAAGGTTAAAATGTCACTGCTGAATGCCATACATGGCCTTTTTTCTTTCAGTTTATGCTGTGCAGGCCACAGCATACATCTAACCTCCTCTTGCATGCATTTTTTGGAGATGAGAACGACCTTATTGGAATTGGCATTGTTTCCCATAATGGATGTCTCGCTGGTGATGACGCATTTCATGATTAGGATTGTGGAGGTAATACGATCGTCGCTCATTAAGATTGAAGGTGCAACAGCCGCTACTTCCTGCCCAGAGAAGTCAGAGGAAAGTAGTTGAAAAGTGAGTGAAGCATCCTAAGAATGCCAACTGCAGCAATATACTGACTGCTCTGCTAGGTTCATCTTATCTGCAACAGAATATGTCACGTGGGCCTTCCTGTTTTCTGTGTATTAGGCTAGAAAAAGTTCAATTATGTGGCACAACTAAGCCATATTTTACTGTATTGCAGCCAAGAAGCCCGCTCCAAGGCTGCCTTTGGTGGAAATCTCTTTCCGCAAGTATAGAGTCAACAAGCCACTGCGTCCAAAAAAAGGCGACGATACAACCCATGCAGCCACCAGTCGCCCCCTACCGAAAATCAAGTGGAGCATTTCAGGGAGAGCCTCATGGAATGCTACCCCAGCCTCCAAGCGCTACGCTACATGGGGCAACAACCGGCACATGTACCTGAGCCATCTGCGCAATTAATTGGAGACGAAGAAGACCTGTGGAGCGACAGAGTGCAAGAGATTATCAGTGCACACGTCATCTTTGAAGCCCATAGAGAAGGACGACCGAGACAAAATATGTGCAACCACAAAAGGGCAAGCAGACAACAAAAACTGGCATGCTGCCAGAGTTGGCCGGCTTACAGCCTCCCTTTTTAAGCGGGTGTGCCGTTGCATCAAGCCAGAAAGTTTGCTGAAGACCCTGCTCTATCCAAGTGATAGGGCAGTGTCTGCCGAAGCAATGGTGTACGGAAGAGTACATGAAAAGGATGCCGTTGAGGCATATGCACTCCTCCTAAGGAGTCTGGAAAGGCAGATCACAGTGCAGGAAACAGGCCTGCATATACACAGTGACCATCCGCTGCTGGCTGCATCACCAGATCGAGTTGTGAGGACGGATGGAGAGGAGGGCATTCTGGAAGTGAAGTGCCCGTTTTCCAAACGGGGACAAACTATGGATGAAGCCTGCGAAGACAGCAAATTTTGCTGTAGGCTAGAAGATGGTGAGGCTGTCTTGAAAACAGACCATGAATATTATTTCCAAATTCAAGGGCAGATGGCCATCACAGGTCACAATTGGTGTGACTTTGTTGTCTGGTTTGGGCCAAACAAGGTCCACCTTCAGCGCATACCCTACAATAGAGTGTTCTGGGATACTGAAATGCTCCCCAGCCTACTTCACTTTATGAGGTATGCTCTGATACCAGAGATTCTCACAAGGCGCGTGAAGCGGCTGAACAGGCTTTATACAAAGGGGCAATATGTCTCTTACAGGAAGCTGTTGAACGGTTTTTTTGTGTGCAAACACCACGATGGCCTGGTGATGAAAATTAAAAGAATAGCAAGCAAAGTCAACTGATGGGTAAACTGTGTGTTTTGACAATGTTAATAAACAACTATATATTGTATTTTGTGTTGATGTCAATGAAACAACAAAGAAGTGATTGTTGCCTGGTGGCTAGAGCAGTGGGCTCCTGTGCTCAACAGCAGAGGTTACGTGTGGGCCACACATTTTATTAAAGCGAGGCGAGATGGGAACCTACCAACATCCTGCAATGTACCAAGAATGAAATAAGACAACCTTTTCGAGTGCTAGTGCAATCTAATGGCAGTACTATGCCAGCATAAAATGCAATTGACATTCGTTTTACACCTGCAATA